>NW_027666756.1:0-127500 GCF_963457725.1 Sprattus sprattus | reverse complement strand
GAGCTACTAACTTAACATTTCATCTGCATTCTGTTGTATGTGCACACAATCACAACACGTATTCATTTCTTTACTTCTCATTCATATGTGTTTTAGGAATGAGCCCATGTTTGATGTCAGCTTTAAGGTATTATGTGAGAGGATCATTGGCCAAAGGCTGCTTGTCAACCAGGAGGTGCTCAGAATGGACCAGCTGAGGAAGGCCTTCATTGAACTTGTGAAAGCAAATTAAGGTCTTGATGCTTCAAACTACAGGTAACTGCAATGCATTTTTCCTCAAGTCTTATTATTTGTCATATGCAAGTCCAGCTTTACAAAACTTGTGAGTGACAGGCATGAGAAACAGTTTTTAAGTCTGCTGTTTGCACATACATGTACCAGTTGGCAACCAAGAGAACAGCTGATGTGTGTGTGTGATGGGGTTTGTGATCTTTTGTGCCTTTCTTGGGCATCTTTGCTGTTAAATGTGCTGTATGGCAGATAGGTTCTAGCCTGTAATGTCTTGTTCCACTCCACCACTCACTTTTCATGATACTCCTGTGACTCTTAATTGTCAATGTTTTGTTGTATTGCAGACAGGATATGTTGAAGAGGAGGCTGTAATTGTGCCAACACAAAAGAATCTGAGGAACTGAAGATAACTGTCCTGACACTGACAGTGAGGACTGAGTGTACTTAATCTGTTATTTCTTATTCAGATTTTTACAGTTTTATAATCATGTTTCATGTTTCATAAGGAGTGTTTTTATGGTTCATCAGTGTTGTTTTCATTTTTGGAAGAATGAATGAACAAACAGATGGTCATTGATATAAGTACAATTAGTGCCTTTTATTGATACAATGACGGAGGTTTATTTGTCACATACATAGAAATACTGCTGTTTTTTCTGGGAAGAAAGAAAGATCAAGAAATATTTTTCATAAATAGCAAGAGGATGTTTAAAGTGCAGTGTGTGTACAGTCCATGTGCAAGTGTGAAAAAAGGTGTAATTGATGTTAATAGTCATTGTGTGTTCAGGATACAGAATGCTTGAGGAAAGAAGCTCCTCCTCAGTCTGTCTGTTCTGGTCTTGTAGCAGCAGAGACGGTTGCCTGACCTCAGTGTTTTGAAAAGTCCATGGTCAGGATGTTAGGAATCCTTTACTATACCTTGGGCCCTGGTAGGTAGTCTTTTCCTGTAGGTCTCCTGCAGAATATGGAGAGATGCTCTGATGATGCGGTGCTGCAGTCACAGGCTGTAGCCTACAGTTCCCATACCAAGTGATGCTGTCAGGACACACAGCTGATGGGTGCGGATGCTCTGAACTTCCTCAGCTGACGTAGGAAGTACAGTCTTTGCCTTTATTTCTTCGGTGTGCTGAGTGTTAACAGTCCATGTCGTCAGTAAGGTGTATTCCCATGTCAAACTTGATCTAAATGACTTAACATAAACATAACATTATCGTGCCTCATTGTTCTTCTTGGACGCGGCTATGTATACAGCACTAATTAGAATGAATTTAGCCCACTTTTGAGGATGTCTTCCTCTTTCGGTAACGTTGAAGCTAACCACACGGGAGTCGCCATCTTGCCACGCTGTTGATGCATGATCATGATCATGATCACGTGTCAAACCGTGGCACGACTCCCGAACAAAATCTTATTACGCTCTGAAGACTCTAGTTCTGCATAAAACAAAGCCATATAGACAATCGACTGGAATTTCAGCGACGAACTTTTTTTTTGTAACTAACCACGACTCGTTCTGTTTTATAAGCTAAAGATTGTGTAGATGCCAGTGAGTGGAACGGGTTGAAACGAAAACAGTGTTCACCTTACGGCCTATCATGCCAATTCCCATCTCCCTCCCTCGAGGGACGTGGATAAATAGTACCGCTCCTCTGTCAGCAGCTTACGCTTTCGCAAACAAACAGGTACGGAAGGTGTGAGTATGTATGTATGTATGTTGGTGTGTATAAATTAATTAACCAACCGGTGTTGTATACTGTAACAGAGAGTATATGTGATGACGAAGTGGGTACCGCACTAGGACATGGATTCAGTACCGGTTCTTTCAACACGCACACTACGCACGTTGCGTAGGGCCCCGCAAATGTATTATTTAATAAAGGCCCCGTGGGGAAAAAAAAAAAACGTGACAACGTAACTGTCCGTCGCGGACGTCAGATAGCCATGCGCATCATTGCATCATCAGTGTAGAAAGATGAAGCGGCGCTATCCCTCGGGGAATGAAAAAAGGAAGAGGAAGGAACTTGAAAATGAACTGCGGGACCAGCAGTCAGGTAAAGCCTTTAACTCTCCTCTCCTGGTGGGAGAGAGGGAGGGACAGTCCGTGTTAGACCTACATCAACAGGGCGGTGAGCCCTTGGGGATCCCCGGTCTCTGTGTGCGTCTTGCTAGCTTCTATAATTTTAGTTGTAGCCTTGTATAGTTACAATTGCACTTAACAAAATGGAAAGTAATGGATACATATTGACTAAGATTGAAGTTTGTTTGCTTGGATAGCCCACAGGCAAATATAGACGCAGATACGATTTATTTCGTGAAATATTATGACAATAATAAACACTTATTAATAGAGTGAGATCATACCGAGAAATATCAAACTGTTGCTTGAAGTATTGGTTTGATGTTTCGAGGTTAGTACGTTGTTTATTATGGCATTTTACTCTCCTTTCATTTTATAAAGACACGGTCATTGTAAATCAAAAACATGCCGTTTTGTTAAGCTCAAGTCTTCTCACGACTCAATTTGTTTGCCTAGCAACCACTTCAACAGAAAACGGACAATATGGATCTGCTAAATAAAATGGTTTTAATTCCAACACAAGTGATTCAGAGTTTGTAGTCTTTCTATAACAAATAGTTGCTTCTGAGAACCTTGGCATATTTTTTACTGGACCATTGAAGATTTGAAAGTTACAACCAATGTGTGTGTTTTCATGTTAGCATGGGAGCTGGTAAATTAACTGTTGATTGTAAATAGGCTGCCTTTTAAAGATTTTTAGGTCTTTGTGTTTTTGTGAACATTTTGGGGGTTCAGTTAGGAGGGCCCCTTGGCAGAATTTTGCCTAGGGCCCTATGGAGGTCTGAACCGGCTCTGCATGGATTGTAATGTTAATACAACAGGTGTACTGTGATGATGTAGGTATGTTGTGTTCTACCACGGGAAAGTTGCAGCCATGTAATGGCGTTCGTGTCAGGTCTAACTCCGCAATGGCAGTGACATAGCCTACACATAGGCGTAGATTACGGGGGGACGGGGGAAACATGTCCCCCACCACTATTCATAATTTGAATTTTGTCGCCACCACTTAAAAATGTGCAAACCCATTGCGACCGAAAAAAATCCCCGAAATCGTCGAGTCTAAATCATGCGATGACATCCTCACAGCATGCACACCTGCCTGGCTGTGTGTGGAGCAAATAAGTTATAAATAACAACATTATTTAAGCCGTTGAAGACAACGCAAGTCTAGTTTTCTCTAGGAAATGGAACCTTGTAGAAGCACTGACTGATGTTTATAAAACTACTCGCGATCTGTATTCACACTTATGGTGACTCTTTTTCGATTTGATTTTTTTCACTTAAATGTTTTACGGACTTCAACGTAAGAAAATATCTCCACCTTATTAATGAACACCTGAAAATTGGTACGTGTGTGTGTGTGTGTGCGTGTGTGTGCGTGCGTGTGTGTGCGTGCGCGCATCCGTGAGTCCAATGTCTCTCTCTCTCTCACGCTCCTGCGGGGCAACGAGTGTAAAGTTTCTTTCTCCCGGTTTTGCGGGCAAAGTGATAAATATAGTCCATGCTACTGCTCACGGTGGAAAGGGGAATTCACCTTAGCCTAAGCGTAATATAAATAATGGAGTGGTCTTTAAGGGAGCTGCAGACATACTAACTTCATAGACTTCTCCTAGAATGGAGTCTGATACTTAACAATAGTCTAGTCAAGAAAACAGTATTGAAACCAAGAAAACAGTATTTATTATTATTATTATTATCATTATTATTATTATAATTATAATGTCTCCATGCATCTTGTTAATTTATGACACAATTGATGAAATAGCTTATTGGGGTTGTTGTTCTGTCATCTTGGTGAATGATGATTGGTTTGACAGATTTCCTCCAAGTTCATATAAAAATCTCCTACATTTTCATATTGATATAACAGTTTACATCTTTGAATTTCCTGTGTAATGTCTTCCAGTAAATATGTATTCTGTTAAATATATGTTCCTTTATTCACGCTGTTATAGGTGGGAAACCTACTTGGTGACCATGACTGAGGCAGAGCTGTTCTTTCATAACAAGAACAAGAGCAAGAAGCAACTTTTAGACGCGATGCCAGAGACCGGCAGTCCTCCCGAGACAACCACAACGAAAGTTGACTCTCAAAAGACACATAAACACAAAAAGAAGAAAACAAAGAGTGAGAAAGATGACTGTAGACACGTCGAGAGCCAGTGTGACACAAGAGAAGGGCAAATCAAAAAGAAAAGAAAACGCGATGCAGAGAAGGTAAGTGTGGAACAAGAGTCTGCAGATGATGCTGCTGCTCTGGAGAGAGAGGTGAAGAAGAAGAAGAAGAAGAAAAGGAGACTTGAAGAGCCAGACCGTCCTGTAGCGAAGGTCAGAAAGACACCCACACAGCCTGCTGCAGACACACACTGTCCCACAGACGCTCAGCTTCACCCAGATGTGCTGGACATTGACGATGCCATCAGGAAGGAGATCAAAGAGTTCCTGCCTCAATACAAGTTTACCAACACTGAGGATGTGAAGAATATCGTCAGATATGACCTACCACGCTACAGAATGTACAAGAAGCAAGGTGAGTAAGCAAGTTGATTTTAGCCATTGGGAGTATCCAAAGCCAGCAGTGCACTGTAAAACAGGGTGAATAAGTTTGCATTTTCAGAGGGGAGGAGTTTATCTTCATTCAGGCCATAGGGAATATGTGAGGCCTGCAGCAGTGTTATGTATATATTGCCCAGGACCTTTCCTTATGATTCTGGTATGGTTTGTTATGACATTCTGAGTTAAACAACATTTTAGATTTTTGGGTGGACTGTGTTTGAGAAGTTGAAGGACCACTGACCACTTGAGGGATAAATTCAGTCATGTGATCCAGGGTTTTTGTTTTTACCGCTCTTCCTCCGCCCCCACCATTCCACAGGGATCCCTCTGCGAACGGGGCGGTTCAGCACGGCCGAGAACGAGCAGCTGAATCGGAATGTGAAGGACTTTCTGGCCCTTTCCGGTATTGACAGCGAGTTAAAGCTTTTCAGACCCACACGCTTCCCAGATAAGAAGAAAACCATCCAAAGGCTGAAGAGGAAGTTCAACTTCCTCTGGTGTTTATGTGAGTATAGATATCAGATGTCATGTCATGAATAAGTATGAGACATGTGAGTGAGTGACACAGGCTGAGTTTTGTGCTGTGAGTGTGCCCACTGCTGTCATACCTACATACCTTTTTTTTAGATGTTATTTGTCAAATTGTATCAAGTGACTGGAAGTTAGAGGTGTACATCAGTGCAGCCTGCAGTGCAGCAGTGAATTGTATCCTGTTCCTGAACAGGCGCCGGGATCCCTCGATCCTGGAACTCTATCCTTAATAGAGCCAGGAGGATGTGCAACAGCGAAAATTACAAGGGGAGGTAAACACAAGCTTCTCAAAAATGGGTTGTCTTTATAAAGGTGTGTGTGTGTGTGTGTGTGTGTGTGTGTGTGTGTGTGGTTATGTTTGGGGTGTTTCATCAGTTTTATTGACAGATAATTTCGAAAACACTATTAATGACTTAAGAATATATTAAACCAAGTGTCTGTGTTAATAATTGCCTTGCATGAATCATGTGTTTATGTCAGCAGGGACATGGCTTTTCTGTGTTTCTGTGTGTGTGTAACTTAGATTATAAGGTGCCACTTAGTCTGCATAAAAGGATGTTTTGGACCAGATGTGATAAGAAGGGTCTAAACTGACATCTTTACAAGACAGAAAGCAAAGTTAGAAATCCACGGACGTCAAAGACCCACCATGTGGTTATCCCTGCTGACGTACAGTATTAATTTGGTGCCAAAAATCACTAAACTTCTATCTATATAAACCTTCTGCGATGGGTTTAATATTGCTTATCTCTCGTCTGCTGCAGTCTGGGAGTTAGCCCGTGCTTCTCTCCGACCTGCTGTGACGTTGGTGAGCTTGTTGTTGTGGTTTAATTCATATACTTATATGCAACTCCCTGAGGTAACTTGAGTGAATATTCACCTAACAGTTATGTGTGTGTGTGTGTGTGTGTGTGTGTGTGAGAGCAGCATCAGTTTGGGGGTGTTTCATTAGTGTTTTAACTGTTCCGCCTTTCCGCAGGTTTAAAGAAGATGAGGACAAACACTTGATAGATCTGTATAGGCAGCATGGGTCAAAGTGGACGGCCATATCAGACAAGATGGGTCGCAGTTGTTCAGCCGTGAGGAATCACTTTGACGGGATGTGTAAGTGATCAGATTTACATCAGAACAACCACAGTGTCCGCAATTGTAATCCCAAATTTGTTTTTTTATCAAAACATTTAATTGCTCTTCATGGTCCTCTAGCTGTCCGTTCATAGCCTGGCCGTTACCAGACTGTGACTCCATTTAATTCCGTCAGTCAGTCTGGGCCAACCCAATGCATTTTGGTTTCCGAGATGGGCGGGTGCTTATCTTGAGGTTTAAAATCATTGGAGTTCCCTTAACCAATCAGCAACGTTTAGTAAGCATTCAGTAGATTAAACTCTTCCCAAAGCGAGTTGGGAGAAGAGCTACGACGTCCTTTCCAATCATAAAACTTACAAGAAAATACTCTTGTTCTCCTTTTAATTTTCTGATGTTCTCGAGAGTTGAGACAACTTAGCTTTTCGTGTCTCTTCCTCCGTAGCAATTTTTGCTATACTGTTAAACTACAAACTCGGCTGGACTACATGCAACTCGGCAAGGAGTTTTGCGTCACAGCTCTGAACTGTTCGCTGATTGGTCCGGCAAAATTTTGAGTTCTGGAAACGATTGTCAATGGGGCTGGGCCAGACTGAGTATGAGCTTGAAATCAATTCAGGCGGAAATACGTAGGCTGGTGTCACCAGGCTAGTCCGTTCAGTGTTTGCTCTCAAAATAAATCTGATTTGAAAACAAACTGTGAATTCCAGCCATAAAACATGTCCAGGCAATCACTGCATTACTTCAGGGGTAGGCTGGAAGGGAGGAGTAAAATGTGACTGGCGATCAAGCTTAAATATTAATAACTTTTTGCCAGAATCATGGACTTGACCTTAAAGCTAATTTTGTGATTGGCCAGCTAGACGGACAGTTAGTAAATTGATAGACACAGGGTAGGTAGACATTAAAACTAATGCAGACGACTGAGGTCTATGAATACTGACCCAGTCTTGTTTTATGCTTTGTCACTTCCTGTCCCTCAGCTGAGGCTCATGGGGCATGGTCCGAGGCAGAGATTAAGGTCCTCCTGACGTGCGTACACCAGCAGCTGCTTGAGAGGGCTGAGCCCGGAGGAGAGGGCGGTGACAGGTCTGCGGTCATCCAGAAGAAGGACTTGCATAAGAAACTGGCCTGGAGGCGTGTGGCCGAGCAGGTCTGGACTCGAAGCTCGTTGAAGTGCAGGGCGAAGTGGTGAGAAAGCTCATGCCACAGTCACATCACGTTGCACACAAAACATGTTTAGTTCAGGTACATTTTTCTGTGACGGGCTGAATAATCCATGAGAACATAGACGACACTGGCAAGGAACCCCAGCCAGCAATCCTACACAGGCCCGGTGTGGGCTTGCCCAAGCGAGACCTGCAGCTTTGGGTCACTGCGGGCTGTCACCGAAGAGCCCAACAAAAGATTCTAGACCCAGCAAGCAAGGCTGTACGGGCCCCCTTAGGGCCGGCACAAGGGCCCTTTGAGGGCTGCCCACGCAGTGCCCCTCCCCCTGAGCTTTTGCTCATTGGCAAAGTGCTGGCCCCTCAGTGCTGGCCCTGCGTGGGCAGCCTTAACATAGCCCACAGGAGCCCTAACTAGGCCCACACAGAGCCTGCACTCATTTTTAGCTTATTTATTTATTGAAAATATTTTTATATTACGGTGGCCGAGAGGTGCAAATCAACATTACAAAATCTGAAACACTTTAACAAAGCTTGAGAAACATTTACATTTTGGAAAACATTTCTACATATCATAAAACAAAAATACATTACCACAACACATTAACAAGTCCCGAAACCAATTTACATTTCAGAAAACAAATTAACAAGATGTGAAACACTTTAGCAAGTCCTGAAACACTTTAACAAATGACATTAACCGGAAAGGGAATGTACTAACTCCGTGATTGATGTGGACATAGACATATAAACGTACATTCATGTCTATGGACGTGGTAGTGATAACGGAAGTGCTCAATTTGAGTTTGTGGAGCTCGTGGTGAAAAAGCTAACTGAATGATGCTGGTTATATCGCAGAAAGGATTTCTCCTCTACAAACATAGTCATAATCAGGGCAATACGACTGGAACTTTGTGGACCTGGACAGCTGTTTGGTTACCGCATGTTGTGGCAGGTGCTCAAACTAAAGTACAATCTGCGAGTGAAGAGGGATCATGTAATGAATTTGCTCCAGGAGCTCAATCATCAAGGGTGCAAATGCTCAAAAGACCTCAAGCTGATGTGTACACCGTGTAAACATGACGACATATCCACGGTTACAGCGTACGAGTGTCCCTCATTAAAATATTGTATGCAATGCTATAGAATATCTGGTCCTTCAGTCTGGTTTGCTCCATTTAAAAACAATAAAGACCGACCACACGAAAAACTAAATTTCGTTAATTGGCTCAAATGTTTGCCACAAGGCCTTTCGGGACTTGTTAAAGTGTTTCGCGTCCTTTGTTTTCTGAAATGTAATTTTTTTAATTTGTTTCACCACTTGTTAATGTGTTTTGGGACTTGTTAATGTGTTTCAGGACTTGTGAAAGTGTTTCGCGTCCTGTTAATTTGTTTTGTGAAGTGTTAATTTGTTTCGCGTCCTGTTAATTTGTTTTGTGAAGTGTTCATTTGTTTCGGGACCTAATGTGTTGTGGTAATATTATTTTGTTTTATAATATGTAAAAAAAACAAAAATCCAAAATGTAAATTTGTCTCAAGCTTTGTTAAAGTGTTTCAGATTTTGTAATGTTGGTTTGCACCTCTCGGCCACCGTAATATATAAAAAAGAGTGCAGGAGCCCGTACAGGCCCTGTGAAGGCTTGCTTGCTGGGACAGTTTCCTTAACACGGAGACCATATGCAGATCCTGCTTCTGTCTGTCACAGCTTTGATCTGTGTGGGTGTGTGTGGTCTGTGTGTGTCTGCGTGTATTCTTGCCTTTGTGAGCTAAGATATACCCTGTTGATCCTGTCTCTGCCTGTGTTGTGTAGGATGAGTTACCTGATGGGTAAAATGAAGACTGGTGGAAAGATCTACGGGAGGAAGAGCATAGAGGGACAGATCCAGCTGATCAAAGAGTATGTTTCAAACTGGTACTCTGGTTACCTCTAAGTACAGCTGATCAAAGCATCGATTTCAAACTGTTACTCTGGTAACGTGTAGATCCAGCTAATCAAAGCATCTTCACGTGTCTCTAACTTCACTCTGAAACAGCTACTTTGAGTAGTACTCCGGATGGCATTGTCTATTCAAATACCTCCGTCTGGACATTCAAGAAATCCTGCTTAAGTGAGAGTCTCCTGTGATGACCTTATTTCTGAAGTTAACCCAGTTTCTGTGTGCCACGACCAGGATCAAAGAAATGGATGTGAAGGAATCTGCAGACATTGTCTGGGAAGACCTCACTCATCTGTTTGGGTAAGAGGCTCATGTAAGCAAGTACATGGAAGACTGACAAGTACAAAGCTTAGGTTCTTGAATGCTGGCTACTTCCTGTGCTGTTAAGGTCATAATCAATATGGGTTGACCTATTGGCCTTAAATATGCGTTTGCATTGAAACTACTCTTAGACTACCTGTTTATGCACAAGCATCGTGTGACAGTGTGATATTGAGTGAATCGTGTGTCAGTGTGATATTTGAGTGACTCATGTGTTAGTATGACATTGAGTGAATTGTGTGCTAGTGTAATATTGGAGTGAATTGTGTGTAAATGTGATATTGAGTGAATTGTGTGTCGTTGTGATATTTGAGTGAATTGGTGTTAGTATGATATTGAGTGTGATGTTTGTGTATGTTGTGTGTAAGTGTGATGTTGAGTGAAAGTTTCCTGTGATTTCTCTATGAAGCAACAGCATACCTGCCTACCTCCAAATGAAATTCCACCAGCTGAAGGTGACCAATGTAACAGACTTTAACAGAAAGTCTTTCTGTGGTGAGTACTGCTCCTTGCTGGTTCATGTATCTCTCTCGGTCATGTTTAATACTGTTGTGTGTTTTCTGGTGGAGTATGCAAACGTGACCTTGGGTTTGAGAAAAGCAGGAAATCAGGGAAAACAACAACTTCACTTTTGTTGTCTTCTTCCCTTCTCCTCTGCTTCTCCTCTGCTTCTGTCTTGCTCTTCTTCCTCTGCCGCAGTGTCTCTCTGTCTGTCCCCTTCTCTAACCTCCCTCTGTCTATGATGGCCTTGTTTCTCTGTCTGTCCCCTTCTCTAACCTCCCTCTGTCTCTGATGGCAGACATCATTGATTTCCTGTATGAGCAGACCCTGCCAAAGCTGGAGGAGGAGCTGAAAGATTGTGAGGATGATGAAGAGCCCACAGAGCAGCGAGACTCTTACAAGCTGTCAGAGATCTTCCCTGACCTCTGAACCACCACAACACCACCCCCCGCTCATCACCAGAGAGACAAGTCACACTTACTAGCTTTCAGAGATCTTCCCTGGTCTCGGAGAATCCCCAACCCTGACCGCACTCATCTAACATTCACACTAGGGGCCGTGTGAAGTTTGAAACACTAGTGACTGAATTAACATTTATTTGCTCAGGCCATTTCCAAAGAAGTTCAGATGTTTTCAGGAATATATAAATGATTGAAGAAAAATATTAGCTTTGTATTTTTTTTTTTAACTTTTCTTTAAACCGATTATGTATTTGTATGCACCTTTTTAAGTTCATTAGTACATTTAGGAGTTTTAAGCCCAGTGTCTGCTGGCCATTTTGTTTGCTGTGGATTTTCTTTAGCTTACCAGTTGAGAAAGACATTAGGCATTTTCACCAGAGTTTTACTGTAAAAAAAAAAAGTGACAGCAAATATTTTTCTTGAAACATTTACATTCCTGAAAATATCTGAACTTCTTTGGGAAAGGCTTGAGCAAATAAATGTTAATTCAGTCACTGGCGTTTCAAAATGTTCACCCAACCTCCGGTGAGGAGGTTAGGTGAGTGGGGTCAGGATTGGGGATTTTTTGAGACCAGGGAAGATCTCTGACAGCTAGAAAGAGTACATTTTTAATTTATTTTTTATTTTTTTAAAAATTTAACCTGAAACTGAATGTATATTTATGCAGTATATAAGTTCAAAAGTAAATTTAGGAGTTTTATACCCAGTGTCTGTTGACCACTTTGTTTTATGTGGATTTTAGTCTGGTCAGCAGTAGAGAAAGACATTTGGCATTTTCACCAGAGTTTAACTTCATCACAGAGTTTCATCACAGGTTAGCCCATCAGACTGGTCAAACTGTGTCTGTCACAATTGTGTTTGTCATATACAGTAAGCATATAACCTCCGCCGTAATCTCATGTTAGTGGTTGTAGCTGTAAGGCCTTCTGTGTGTAACAGGGTTAAAAAATACATGTTTATTTCCATAAGATATTTATTTTTCTAATACCTGTTGTGTGTGTTATGGTTTCCATTGCTGCTGTTGATATGTTTCTCTTAATGGTTGGAACTGCAAATACCACAATGCTTACTCATTTTTTTCTGTGCTAGTCTGTGTAGTAACCAGTGATGTCAGTGAGTGCTGATTGGTGGAGGAGCTAGTTAATGCTGTTTGAGTGAGAACGGGAGAGGAGAGGGTAACCCTGGAATCCGGAGAGAGGAAACCCCAGGTGTGACGAGGAGGAAAGAGAGGCAACGCGCTTTCTCACTAGGACTTTGTATTCGTGCAGTGGACTATACGGCTTGTTGGCCAAACGGCCTCGGAGGAAACACTGACGGTAACTGATCGGAGAAATCGCATGGAATATTCATCTACACAAAGGTAGAGTGCCGTATTATTATTTTGCTGCTCCAGGAGTGAAGCAGTCAGTCAACGCACGCTAGCCACGCTTCAGGCCTGCTACGTTGGTGGAGTTAGGAGAAGGGTTGGCACGGTGTGGACATTGTGTGGTGGGGACGTTGTTTTTGTGGACATTGTGTTTGTGCGTAGCTATTGCCTAGGTACGCCAACCGCCTACCAGGTTTGCGGTAGCTTTGTGGGGGTGGGTAAATGTTTGTTTGTTCGAACGTATATTTTCATTTTGAAAGTGACCTTTAAAGTGACCTTTTTGTCGGCAACTTTGAGTTGAGGAGTCTGTGTTCTGAATGTGTTTGACTTGTATGTTGCATTTGATTATACTAACTAGATAAAGCACTTGTTTTGGTTTTCATTTATCTTCTTATGGGGAAAGGGAACCCAAGGTAAACGAACGTTAAAGTTGTTCTGGTAGCATCTCTGTGTGGTTTGGAAGCTGCAAAGCCATGGACCGTAAGGACCTACACAGTGTGGTCAGATCCGCTGAGTTCATCATCGGCTGGAAACTCCCATCCCTTCAGGACATCTACCTCACAAGATGCCCCCGAAGAGCTGGCAGGATCCTAAAAGACTGTCATCACCCATCCTTCAGACTGTTCACCCTGCTGCCTTCTGGTAGGCGGTTCCGAAGTATCCGGTCTCGCACCCTCAGACTGGAGAACAGTTTCTACCCTAAGGCCACCAGACTCCTTAATGAACAATAATGCACTCCTCACCTTACACTCGCCACTTTACTCTACACAGGCTCACTTTAACTGCTGTTTGCACCACATTTTCAGTTCAGCTCATGTTCAGTTTAGCTCATGTAGGTATGTTTATTTGTTTAGTATGTGTATTTATGTTTAGTATCTATATTGTATATGTATTGTTTGCCTAGTAGGTCTACTACCCTGTCTCTTCATATGTTTATCTTAAATCTTATTTTCAATAATTACTATTAAGTTATGTTATATAATGTTGGAGTACTTATTTGTTTTTATGTTTACATGTTATGTTATGTCTTGTTAGGTTATGGTTGTGTGGTATTGTGTCCTGTCCTAAGCATTTCAGTGCCCAGTCCAACTCTGTTGTTCTGTGTATCTGACAATAAAAGACTTGACTTGACTTGACTTGACTTCTCCCTGATTGAATAATATGGAGTGAAGGGAGCGCTACATGTGGCTTGACTTTTAACAATCAGTATAATCACCAGTGTGGGTAGAATATTAATTAACCAAGAGTGAGGTTATCTTGGGAAATATCAAACTGAGTCTTTAACGTATCGACCGAGCTATAGTGAGGTTGATACGCCAAAGGTGAAGTTTGAAATTTTCCAGCATGACGGAACGGTCGAGGTTAGTAAGTTGTTTATTATATGGCTTTAATCGCTCCTTTCATTTTGTAAATGAAAAGAAATGGTTATTTGAGAATTAAGTTTTGTTTTGCTGTCAAGTCTCACGACACAATATGTAAGAAGTAACAAGTGATTCAAACTATAGTTTCTAGTTTTCATCATCACTTCTGAATTTCCTCATGGCTATTGATGTTTTCATTTTTGTCTGGATAGTAAAACTCAGACTGATGCTTTCGCTCATTGTGTTACGGATCCGTATTGACCGGAGATTAATGTTTTTCTCTATCACAAACCTACAAAATCAGACACAACTCTTGGTGGAGCTGTAAGGGCTTCTGTTACTTGGTTGCGCTGGAGGCCCTATAAGATTTTTTTGCATATTTGTCACACTTATATGCTAGAGCACCATATCTGCAATTGAACGTCATAGAACTTGTGGCGTTTTGAGTATCCAGTCCTCATTTGATAAAGCAGCAATAAGGAGCTCTTTCAAAACTAGCAAGATAACTACCCTGTCCCGTCCTGTCCGATAGTTTATGTTTCCCCTGTGTTGTCATTATTTATGTTCTGTGTTGTGTAGTCTACTCATCTCCCCTCATCTCTCCTCTCGTTTCACACACGTCATACCCTACCTGTGTGTGTGTGCATGTGCCCCGCCTTGATTGTTTTCACCTGTCTCATCACCTTGTGTATCTAGTCTGTGTGTTCCTGTCTACTCGTTGCCAGTTTGTCTTAGAAAGAAACTATGTCTCTAGCGTTCCAGCGATTCTCCGTGTTGATTGATCTCTTGTTGCCGATCTTTGCCTGTTTAACGGACTACGCCTCTGCCTTTCCCTTTCTGGATGCCCTGCTCCATCATCGACTGCCTGCTCGTATACCGACCTTCTAAAGTAACTTTTCCTGAAAATGGTTAGATAAAAGTCAATGGTAAGAATGTTTTTTTAACTCCAATAATAAGATGAGATCCGAGAAGACTTCTCCATCTTGCTAGGAGTTCTAAAATGAAATAATTCCTGTTTAGGCCTACCTATTTTTAATTCTGCAAATATATAATATATATATTTATATAGAATATCTGTGAATTAAGGCCAGGAATGGTCAACACATTTTGAATAATCATATCTTCTGTTTAGTTTTCTTTATACAATAATATTAGAAGATTACTCGTGATTATTGTTCCAATCCAAATACATTTTTGAACCGAGTTCAATGCAAGAGAAGACATTTTATTTAAACGTAATTACAATACAATTTTTGAAGCGAGGAAATGACCAATCTTTGTCTATTTGCTGTGATTGTTTTATTTGAATTCTCATTAGTTCGTTTTTCTGTGAATGTGAAGTTTAAGTGGGGAGTAAAAAGAAACAAAAATTGCAAAATTTCTAATTTTTTCCTGGAAAATCAGCACCAGCTAACGCTGCCATTTTATATTAAAAAATCTCTTAAAAATTCTGGAGGGCTTCACACTGGCACCCTCTGGTGGGCATAGTTGTCCTGTGTGCAATGTGTGACTGACGGGTATAAATAGTTTCTTAAAAACACCTTTATTTATCCATTTCAAAGCAGCACACAGCACCTAGTGAGCATTGAGAAAGCATATCTTTGCAAGTTAATAAATAATTGCCTGCTGCATATCTGTATCTACTTTATTTATTTTGCCATATTCTTCATATGGGTACATTATGCAATGCGTAAAAAACACAATTGGATATAAAAATAAATAATGGAATTTTTCTGTTTCACACACTCCATTTGCCTATCTCATAGGTATAATCTTTTGAAGTCTGGAAACGGCACACCATTCCGTGATCTTCTCTCCACAGTTTAAAATGAGAGGTCCTTACTTTGATCAGTGTTAAGTTGTGTTTGAAGCTGTTGTCCTGTGAACCACTTGCCACAAGAGCTGTAGACTCTCAGAAACGTCTGTTTTGACTTTGAACTGAGGTGACAAAAGTGTAGGGAACTCTTCTCACTGACAATTTGTCTTTCTTTGCAATTTCACTACAGGAAATACATACACTTTTAAGGGTTAGAATGCTCTGTCTGTCTTCCTTTGCTAATTGCCTTTTTTCTTGCCATTATGATGGCAATAATACTACTTCCTACAGGGAATATTGCCCAAATAAGGCAATAAAACTGGGAAAATGGGGGTGTTCAAAAACACTTTGACCAGTAATGTAGTATACTAGTCAGACGAAAAGACAGACAAGATGATGTTGATGTTTGAGATGAAATGACACACTCTATCAAATAGGATTGTTTTCAAAATTCAAAAGAACAAACCGTTTATTTTAGGTCCAAGCCCAAGCTGATAATCTAGCCCTGTGCTAAAAACAGTGTATTTAGATGCTGTGGTCAAAGAATAGACCAAATCTATCTAAAGTCCTCACTCCTGAAGTGCTCACTGCAGAGCAGTGAACAGTCAGAGGCAGCAAAACCGTCCCTTCTTAGGGCAACTTCCCACGTCCTCCTCCTCTCACTGTTTTTGGAAAACCTTAAAAAAGTGAGAAATGTACCCAAAAATGTAAATTATTGTCAACATTTTCAACGTATGTCCATTTACATTAAGGGTAAGGACACAAATACACACCTAAATTATCATATTTTTGGGGGTGTAAACAAACATGTTCTAAAAAAGCCTTGTGTCAATATATTGTAATATCTTACACGTGAAAGGTGATCCCAATGCTTCTCGTTTTGAGACAACGGAGATTAAAGCATCCGTAGGCTGCTCAAGATTCTGGCATCTTCACTCGCAATAAAAAAAAAGAAAAAAAAGTTATTTGTAATTCACTTTGACCTGTATAGCATTGAAAACAATGTAAAAGCACATTGTTTGAATTTGAATAAACACTTAAATTTCACTGCTTGTAACACATTCCCCACGTAATACACTCTTATAGTACTTGTGTAGTACTCCAGCTGTTTTATTTGGAATGGCACATGTTCACCTATTCACACATAAATGGATGGATGGCTTGGACAGCTGACATAATAACACACATAAAGCTACCAGCAATGCAATGCAATTATTTCTATTCTAACTCTAATGTGGTGTACCACTCCAAACAGCACTGTGGACCAGGTGGTACAGACAAACCCTTTGGCTGAAAAACTAAAACATTAAGAACACCTGTTTAGTGGCATTTCACCTAACTACAATTGACGTCTTTCTCTCTGGTTGGAAGTGATTAACTCCGGAAATTCCGATTGGTCAGATTTTTGGCCCATGTCACGTTCCTTTTTCAAACCTCCCACACAGCAACGCTTAGAATAGTTTGATTGCGCTCAACTGCCACAACCTTTCCTCTGTAACTCGCTGAGAGGTGAAGAGTGGACAGCATTGGGGAAAAAACAGTCATAGGAAAGAAAGGTAATACATGGAGTCCGTCGACATATTTTCTTAGTTAACTGTGTATGCTAATATATCTTAGCCACAAAGTGTCTTGTAAAAGTGCTGTATTAAAATGGTGTGGGTAGACGTAGGCGACATGTGCTCATAGCTAACAAACAGTTGCTTTCCTGCACATGGAACCATAGCATAATACTGAAGGAGCCTAATCAAAAGAAGTTGGCAAGACCTCACCAGGTAATGAACTTACGGTTTTTAATCGAAATCGATCATTTTTAGGATGGACCGACATGTCCATGCCGCTGACTCCGATAGTCAGTTGGCCGCTTGATATTCGTTATCAGCTAGTTTTGGGAGCAGATACTAGGCATCAGTGTTAGCTATTCGGTAGGGTGTGTTGTCCATCAAACGCTGACAAGCATGCACATCTAAGTTAGCTTAGGTTATGCAATTAGCAGGATATGTTTAGATTTGTCGAACAAAAAAAGGTAGTTGGCCATTTTCGAATTTGGCGTGACAGCGATGCATGGGCTACCTAAGTTACCTTATGCAATTAGTATTTAGTACGTTATTGTGTTGCTACCTGGCTAGTGGCAACACTATGTGTTTTTTCCCCCGAATTAGACATATCTGGTATTGGGTTGAAATTAAAAACTTCCCCTTGCTGTTAAAAGTATAGGGACACGACAACGCGCTATCGAAGTCTGCGTCACCACTTGAAATATATTTCTTTAACCATGATAAACAACCAGTAAGATCTCCTTATGTGAAATGATATTTATATAAGAAAATATTGCTCATGCTAATATTTAGGCCCAGCTATTCGTCCAAAGCCAAATCTATTACGTGTAATACATTACCTATTCTATGGATAGAAAGGACATATAATACAAGTGTCCACAAATACTACAGTGATGACAAACAATGAGAAATCAAAAGGCATGCGCTCAACCCAGTTAGTGAGGGATTGCACAATCTGAGATGAGGCACTGCTCGTCGCTGCCTCACCTCACATGTCCTCCCCTCTGTTTGAACAATAAATGCGCAAATTCGGCAATTTCTGATAATACAATTGCTTGAAATGATCATACATAAATTACAGCTGTAGTATATCAGTAGATAAATATAGATTGTATTTGATCATTATTCGATTTTTACTTTTCATGATGACATATTTTGTCTTAACTAGACATTAAGCTAATAATGGCTATTAAAATGTTATAAAAAAAAGTTTTACCCTCATATATCATATCGATATCGTCTGAACAGTGGAAAATATCGTGATATGAATTTTAGCTTATATCGCCCACCCCTATGCCCAAGTGAAACTGCTCATTTTTTCGTTTTAATGACATTTTAAGTTTTGACCTAAATCAAGATATGCGTTACCTGTGGTACGATTTTCAAAACGGTCATTTTGCCTAGAAATGCTTACCAAAGTAATAAAGCAGTTATTTATGCATGTTTGTGTTTTCCTGTTTTGATTTTGATTTGCACTAGTTTAAACAAATGTCCCTTTAAGTAGCAAAACAGAAAAAAAGACTTGTGGTCGTGCACCCGTGCGCGCGCTCATCCAAGATGGCGGGAAAGATGTGATTCTGCTATACAGGCACACATCTTTTTGTCTGTTTTGCTACAGGTAACGCATATCTTGATTAATTATTATTATAATGTCCCAATGCATCTTGTATGTCATGTTTATGACACAATTGATGAAATAGCTTATTGGGGTTGTGGTTCTGTCATCTTGGAGGAAATCTGTCAAACCAATCATCATTCACCAAGTTCATATAAACCTCCTACTACATCTTCACATTGATATAACAGTTTACATCTTTGAATTTCCTGTGTAATGCCTTCCAGTAAATCTATATTCTTTTGGCTATTGTACCCATATACATTCATCAAAATCAAATGTGAGTTGTTAAAATTCATTACAGCTACCAGCCAGTGTTCATGGTCGTCTACCTTAACTTCAGTTGATTTCCCAGAGCAGTTATTTAGTAAAATTGCAACCCCTCCTGACCGTTCAGTGCCATGACTAAATACAAAAACATTCTCCCCACTGCTGAGACCAAAAGCTACAACATTAACATGCTGCTTACACACTGGTGCTTCAGTATCATAATCTAAAATGTTGTTTATTATCATATCGCTCAGAGCGACCAAACTAGTACTTTCACTAATAATTTTTAATTCCGAAACTACATTTTGAGGCTAATATACTTTGACTTAACTAGGCTTTTTCATTCAGGACTTTAACTTTGTTACATTGTTGAAATGGTACTTAAGGGTCTAAACCATATACATATGTCTGAGCCGCTGATGACTGATGATATGAATCTGCTTCCTTTTGATTCTTTGTGCCCCAGGACCAACTCCAAACCACGAGATGGCGGTAAGATACATCTTTGTGAAAATGTGCCAATTCAGAGTCATCGCCGAGAAACACAAATTTACATGGGTTAAGTTCTATTGGTCTGTTTAGGTTGTCTGGGCAAAACAACAATGCTTTATATATTTAACAACACACTGGCTATGCTAGTTTAGTTTACAACATTGTAAAATGACGCTTACATTGTGTGCGTTAACATATGCCTACCTACTGTCTGTAAATTCCAAACTGGTTTAACTTTAGCCTGAACATTAGCTAGCTAGCTACGTTCAAATTACTGTACATGCCCAGCCATTGAACAAGCATATGTTGCTCGAGGAGAAAAAACATATGTGTAGATTTCATCGAAATACTGATTTAATTAATTTAATGTATTTAATTTTCATATAAGATACGTATTCTCACAATGAAATACATTTTCAGATGATTTTTCCTCTATATTTTGAAGTAAAATACAGATCCGTTTTAAGTGGCACAAAGATTCAGTGAAGACACATGCATGTCCATGTTCCTTTATTCACGCTGTTAAAGGGGGAAAACCTACTTGAGGTGACCATGATGGAGGAAGAGCTGGTCTTCCATAAAAAGAAGAACAAGAGCAAGAAACAACTTTTAGAGGCGATGCCAGAGACAACCACTACGGAAGTCGACTCTCATAAGAAACATAAACACAAAAAGAAGAAAACAAAGAGTGAGAAAGATGACTGTAGACCCGTCGAGGGCCAGTGTGACACAAGAGAAGGGCAAAACAAAAAGAAAAGAAAGCACGATGCAGAGAACGTAAGTGTGTCAGAGGCTGCAGATGCTGCTGCTGCTCTGGAGAGAGAGGTGAAGAAAAAGAAGAAGGGGGGAATTGAAGAGCCAGACCGTCCTGGAGAGACGACAGAAGCAGAGGCGGCACTCACAGCAGTGCTAACCAACCGTGAACCAGTCCCCCAGAAACGAGTGAAGCGCAAGGCAAAGGTCAGAAAGACACACACACAGCCTGCTGCAGACACACACTCTCCCACAGACGCACAGCTTCACCCAGATTATGTGCCTGAAGCGCATGTGATGGAAAGGCACGATGCCATCCGGCAGGAGATCCTAGAGTTCCTGCCTCATTTCACGTTTCGCAACACCGACATGGTTCAGAGGGTCATCTGGTACGACCTGCCCCGCTTCAGGGTATACAAGAAGCAAGGTGAGTAAGCAAGCTTTATTTTAGCCATTGGGAGTATCCAAAGCCTGCTGTCCACTGTGAAACAGGGTGATTAAGTTTACATTTTGGGGCGAATGAGTTTATCTCCATTCAGGCCATAGGGAATATGTGAGGCCTGCAGCAGTGTTATGTATATGTTGCCCAGGATGTTTTCTCAGTTCATACAGGGTACCCGCGAGGTCTTAAAAACTTGAAAAAGACTTAAATTTAGTGTTCATAATTTAAGGCCTTGAAAAGGTATTATATTTTGTCAACAGGTCTTAAATTTCGTCAACAGGTCTTAAATTTAGTTCATCAAGTCCACATTTGTTTATTGTTCGTTGTGACAACGAATCTTAGTACACCCAAACGTCGCATCCAAAATACCAGGCAAACCTGTATATGGCTCTGAACTGGCTGAGATGCTGACACGATATAAAGGATAAAACTAGCTAACATTAGCTATTCACTAACTGCGCTAGCTAGCTAGACAGTTATCTAGGACACTGCCCTGTCAGGGACAGGGTAATGCTAGTTAATAAGCTTCTGATATCACAGGCAGCAGTTGAGCGGGGCTTTTGGGTGAAGAAAGAAATTGAAACGTCTAACATTAAAGAACACACTGTTGTACAGGGATGCAACAACAGTTTCGGCGACTCCCGTTGTTTTCACGGCAGTTTGGGTTACTTGATTATAATTTCATCAACACTAATTCTGGATTGACTCCAACAAACATGTAAATAAGAAGTCAGCAAATCAGCAGCGATTATTTCCCATTTCCTCGAAAGCTGTTGAAATTGAGATTTTAACTTTTTAAAATTAATATATGAGATTGAACAACATAAACACCTATACAGATAAAATAAATTAACATGGATACCAAAACCGATTGATAACGGAAGAAAGGCGTGCAGGACAGGACGTCAGATCACAGTGACACAGGCTGTTTTTTTCCCATTATATGTGAAAGCTGAGATATTCATAACACTTTATTCAGTCTTACTGGTGGTCCTTTTGTAATACCAACAGGGGCACTTCGTTGTTGCCTATGTACTGTTCTCACTACGTGTTTAGCATCACATCGCATAACTGTTTCTTGATAACAGCTGCTGCCATTTCCACGAGAGGAACATTTGAATGATGTCAAAGTAAAAGTCCAATACTAAACGGTGTTTGTTTCCATAACAACAATACAAGTAATATACATTTACTGACCTGAATAGGCTGTTCTGGCCTCTGCTTATTTTGCTACATTTTTGTAGTCCCGGTAATCTTTTATTTGGCATGTTGGTGAGGTTATTTAGAGGACCATTTCTCAATGGTTTTGTTATTTAATGAATGTTTGTTTATTTATAACTTATTTTTAACAAATAACTCAATTATAATTACAAAGAGGGAAATTAGCAACTCTATCACAACTTCCACTTGCTCCCGCAATTTACAGTGCCTTGCATAAGTATTCACCCCCTTGGATGTTTTACCCTTTTATGGCTTTTATAAATCAGTCATGGTCAATATAAGTTGGCTTTTTGGACAAAAAAAATCACAAAATAGCTCTCTTTAATGTCAAAGTGAAAATATATTTCTACAGTCATGTAAATTAAATACAAATATGTAATGAAAATAAGTGATTGCATAAGTATTCACCCCCTTTATATAGACTGACCTAATTCAACAGAGGTCCAGCCAATTGGTGCTAGAAGTCTCACAATTAGTGATATGGGGATCAGTGTTCAGTAAATGTGTCTCAAGTGATTGTAGTATAACGACACCTGTGTCTGGAAGGTCTATTCACTGGTCAGTATTCCTGGCTACTGTTACAACATGAAGACCACAGATCACCCTAAGAAACTCAGAGAAAAGGTTATTGAAAAGTACAGGTCAGGGGAAGGATACAAAAAAATGTCCAAGGCACTTAACATCCCCTGAAATTCTGTTCAATCCATCATCAAGAAATGGAAGGAATATGGCACATGTGTAAATCTGCCTAGATCAGGCCGTCCTTACAAACTGAGTGACCATGCAAGAAGGAAACTAGTAAGAGAGGCCACCAAGACACCTATGACTACTCTGAAGAAGTTTCAAGCTTCAGCAGCTGGTATGGGAGAGACCCTGCATACCACCACTGTTGCCTTGGTTCTTCACCAATCAAAGCTTCATTGAAGAGAGCCACTGTTGAAAAAATGCTCCACTTTGGTCTCATCAAACCACAGAACCTTCTTCCACTTGACCATGGAGACTTCCACATGCCTTTTGGCGAACTGTAGTCGATCCTTTTTTTCAACAGTGGCTCTCTTCCATAAAGCTTAGATTGGTGAAGAACCAAGGCAACAGTGGTGGTATGCAGAGTTTCTCCAATCTCAACTGCTGAAGCTTGAAACTTCTTCAGAGTAGTCATAGGTCTATTGGTGGCTTATCTTACTAGTCTCCTTCTTGAACGGCCCCTCAGTTTGTGAGGACGGCCTGATCTAGGCAGATTTACACATGTGCCACAATCCATCCATTTCTTGATGATGGATTGAACAGAATTCCAGGGGATGTTTAGTGCCTTGGACATTTTTTTGTATCCTTCTCCTGACTTATACTTTTCAACAACCTTTTCTCTGAGTTGCTTAGAGTGATCTTGGGTCTTAATGGTTTAACAATAGCCAGTAATACTGATTACTGAATACTGACCAGTGAATGGACCTTCCAGACACAGGTGTCGTTATACTACAATCACTTGAGACACATTCACTGCACACTGACCCCCATTACACAAATTGTGAGACTTCTAGCACCAATTGGCTGGACCTCTGTTGAATTAGGTCAGTCTATACAAAGGGGGTGATAAAGGGGGTGAATACTTATGCAAGCACTTATTTTCATTACATATTTGTATTTAATTTACATTACTGTGTAGAAATATATTTTCACTTTGACATTAAAGAGAGCTATTTTGTGATTTTTTTTTGTCCAAAAAGCCAACTTATATTGACCATGACTGATTTATAAAAGCCATAAAAGGGTAAAACATCCAAGGGGGTGAATACTTACGCAAGGTACTGTAATTGCAACAAACACCTAAAAAACACAGCAACTTTTATGGAAAAGCTCCCGCTATAATAAGTTGGCTGAACTCATCAAACTGGATGAACAGATTGCTGCCAAAAGCGCAGAGGTCCAAAGGCTGTAGGATCTGTTGTATTACAAGTGCACACAGGTTCACCCACAGACACGCATGCACACACACACACACACACACACGTACACAAACACACACTCACACGTCCACCCCTCACAGTTATTGTTTTAAATGGTTCTGTCTTATGATAAAAAAAAAAATATTTTATTCATATGCATATCAGGAAAGGTGCGATGTTGGTCTTAAATTTTATTTAAAGTGGTCTTGAAAAGGTCTTAAATTTGAGATGAAAAATCCTGGGGGTACCCTGTCATAGTTGCATGATTCTGGTATGGTATGTTATGACATCCTGAGTTAAACATGTCATACTGGGTTCATGTGTTGTCCATCATCATTTAGATTTTTTGGTAGACTGTGTTTGAGAAGTTGAAGGACCACTGACCACTTCATGGATAACTTCAGTCATGTGATCCAGGGTTTTTGGGTTTACTGCTTTCCCTCTGCCCCCACCATGCCACAGGGTTCCCTCTGCGAATGGGGCGGTTCACCTCAGCCGAGAACAAGCAGCTGAAACAGAACGTGAAGGACTTCCTGGACGTTTCCGGGATCGACAGCGAGATCAAGCTTTTCAGACCCCAACGCTTCCCAGATGAGATGGTTACCATCAAAAGGCTGAAGAGGAAGTTCCACTTCGTCAGGAGTATATGTGAGTATAGATATATGATGTCATGACATGTATGAGCATGAGACATGTGAGTGAGTGACACAGGCTGAGTTTGCTGGCATGCCGACATAAAAAAAAAAAAATTATGTGATTTGTCAAATTGTATCAAGTGACTGGAACATAGACGTGTACATCAGTGCAGCCTGCAGTGCAGCAGTGAATGGTGTCCTGTGCCTGAACAGGTGCTGGGATCCCTCGTTCCTGGAGTAATATACTCGAAAGAGCCAGGAGGTACTGCAACAGGGAGAGTTACAAGGGGAGGTAAACACAAGCTTCTTAACAACTGGTTCTCTTTATAAAGAAATGTGCCCAGACAGACATTTTACTGTGGCCCAAGGTAACTTAAAGTTCCACCACCAGGTGAGCAGCACAGTGGGGTTCAGTGCGTGTGTGTGTGTGTGTGTGTGTGTGTGTGTGTAGCATCATGTTAGGGGTATTTTCAGTGTTATGACTGTCCCTCATCTGCAGGTTTACAGAAGATGAAAACAAGGACTTGAAGAAACTGTATAGGCAGCATGGGCCAAACTGGACGACCATATCAGACAAGATGGGCCGCAGTTGTAGAGCCGTGAGGAATCGCTTTGTCATGATGTGTGAGTGATCATATGCACACCAGAACATGCATAGTGATAAAGGTTCAGTCCGCGAAATCTAATCCCATACACCTATTGTCAATTTCAGTTAATTGCTCTTCATGGTCCAATAGCTGTCCTTTCAGTGTTTGCTCTGAAAAGAAATGTGATGTTTGTACAGAGTAATTTGTGGCAAACTGAATTCCAGCCATAAATCATTTCCAGGCAATCAATCCATTACTTCAGGGTTAGGCTGAAAGGGAGGGGTGTAATGTGACTGGCGGTTAAGCTTAAATATTAATTTAATATTTTCCAGAATTGTATTTGTACCTTTAGGCTAATTGTGTGATTGGCAGCCAGCTAGATGGACAGTACATAAACTGAAAGACACAGGGTAGGTAGCCATTAAAACTAATGCAGACGAATGAGGTCTGTGAATACTGACCCAGTCTTGTTTTATGCTTTGACACCTTCTGTCCCTTAGCTGAGAATTATGGGGCATGGTCAGAGCCAGAGTTGAAGGTCCTCCTGACATGTTTACACCAGCAGCTGCTGAAGGAGGCTGAGCCTGGAGGAGAGGGGGGTGATGGGTCTGCGGTCATCCAGAAGATGGACTTGTATAACAAACTGCCCTGGATTCGTGTGGCCAAGCAGGTCAAGACTCGCAGCTGGACGCAGTGCAGGAAGAAGTGGTGAGTTCATGTGACAGTCACATCACATTGCACACAAAACATGTTCAGTTAAGGTACATTTTTCTCTGACCGGCTGAATAATCCATCAGAACATAGACAACACTAGCAGGGAAGAGTTTTCCTTCAACACAGAGACCATATGCAGATCCTGCTTCTGTTTGTCACAGCTTTGATGTGTGTGTGTGTGTGTGTGTCTGTGTCTGTGTGTTTGTCTGTATGTAGCCTTGCCTTTGTGAACTAAGAGAAACCGTGTTGATGCTCTCCCTGCCTGTCTTTTGTAGGTTTACTTACCTAAATGGTAAAATGAAGACCGGTGGAAAGATCAACGGGAGGAAGAACATAGAAGGGAAGATCCAGCTGATCAAAGCGTATGTTTCATACTGTTACTATGGTTACGTGTAGATCCAGCTGATCAAAGCGTATGTTTCATACTGTAACTATGGTTACGTGTAGATCCAGCTGATCAAAGCGTATGTTTCAGACTGTAACTCTGGTTACGTGTAGAACCAGCTGATCAAAGCGTATATTTCAGACTGTAACTATGGTTACGTGTAGATCCAGCTGATCAAAGCGTAGGTTTCAGACTGTTACTATGGTTACGTGTAGAACCAGCTGATCAAAGCGTATATTTCAGACTGTAACTCTGGTTACGTGTAGATCCAGCTGATCAAAGCGTATGTTTAATACTGTAACTATGGTTACGTGTAGATCAGCTGATCAAAGTGAATGTTTTAGACTGTTACTATGGTTACCTGTCTGCCATCTTGTCCTGGTCCTCTGCCTCTCCCTCCTTGCCTCTGTCTGGTAGGCAAAGACAGATAACCACTACCTCTCATCCAAATGGCAACTTCCTTAAGCCTCACTTCTCAAGCTTCACCTGTCTCTCTCTAACTTCACTCTGTTTTCCAAACAGCTGCTTTAAGTAATACTCAAGATTTGATTTTCTATTGAAATATCTCCGTCTGAACATTCAAGAAATCCCACTTGTGTGAGAATTTTAACCAAATTAACCCAGTTTCTGTGTGCCCCGACCAGGATCAATGACATGGCTGTGGAGGAATCTTCAGACATAGTCTGGGATGACCTCACTCATCTTTTTGGGTAAGGGGCTCATGTTAGCAAGTACATGGGAGACTGACAAGTACAACGCTTCTGTTCTTGAGTGCTGATTACTTTCCGTCCTGCTAAGGTCATAATCAATATGAGTTGGCCTATTGGTATTGGACCTACTGTTTCACCTGGCTGTTAGTCACAAGAATAGTGTATTAGTGTGATATTTGAGTGATTGTGTGTTAGTGTGATATTTGAGTGAGTTGTGTGTTAGTGTGATATTTGAGTGAGTTGTGTGTTAGTGTGATATTTGAGTGATTGTGTGTTAGTGTGATATTTGAGTGAGTTGTGTGTTAGTGTGATATTTGAGTGAATTGTGTGTAAGTATGATATTTGAGTGAGTTGTGTGTTAGTGTGATATTTTAGTGAGTTGTGTGTAAGTGTGATGTTGAGTGAAAGTTTCCTGTGATTTCTCTATGAAGCAACAGCCCACCTTACTACCTCCAAATGAAGTTCCACCAGCTTAAGGTGACCAATGTTCCACACTGGAACAGGAAGTCTTTCTGTGGTGAGTACTGCCCCCTGCTGGTTCATGTATCTCTCTCGGTCATGTTTAACCCTTCCAAAACGATGTGCGCCCGTGGGTCGTTTGGTGGTATTTCTATTAATAGAATGTAAAATCTCCGCGAGTTTTTGTCCTCCAAACATAAAACTAACACCCTGAGAGCTTGAATCTTCTAGTTTTCAAATATATCCAGTTTGAAACAAACAAATGAATGAGCACTTTGTAAGGAGAATACAGGTAAAGCCTTGCATATTTCTCTCTCAGAGTGTATAAGCAACCGGTGATTGCCCACCCATTAGCAGATTAGGGCTATTCATATGATAAGATCATGGTAAATCTCCGATCGCTATTGGGTAATGGCGTTGCAGTAAAACGTGAGAAAACGCCCCATTTTTCCGTATAAACAAGGCAGCATGTAAGGATGTTTACATTTGGACTGAAGAGATACGTGATGGCGAACTCCTTCTCTGCTGCCGAAGCCTTGCGCCAAATTCAAGAAGACCTAGTCAGCGAGGAGGAAACCACATCCTCGGATGAGAGCGATGACGATATGGAAGATGAACACATGCACTTTGAGCTTCGTCTTTACCCCGTTGAAGATATCCCTGTTGAGTAAGTTTTATTTGTTTATTTGTTCACCTAGCTCTTGTAATGAATGCTGTTGATTAACTTATAGGGAATTTTGTGGCCAATTCTTAGTATTATAAACTAATTCACAATAAGAAGATGGATTACAAATGCTGGTTTCAGTGCGGTTTAATTGCAGATCTTTAAGCCACAATTAGAGAAATACCACCGGCAGCAATTCTGCAGTGCTGCGTTCGCGGGCTCATATTTAAAAACATGAACGACACTCCCATCTTCCTCAGGAGTGGTTGAACTCCTCACCCAATAAAATGACCTCCTGTACTCTAACTCCAACCAATCAGAAGGCTTATAACCTAAGTCTAACGACCCTCCCCTTCTCACTCATCTTAAACCGTTTGCTGTGTGTGTGTGACTAAAAACCCCTTGAACTAATTCAATGATTTGCTATATTTCTTCTTACTTAATTGTTACAATCCATCATAATTCCCCCCTTTGTGTCTGACCAGACACACTAAACATAATCTTCATTACTCTATCAAATACACACTATCAATCCCCTATATGATGAAACAATTACCTATAAATCAAAACCCATTTTTAGCATTATTTTAAACAGTCCATTCACTCCCTCTAAACAAAATTTAACTAAAACCCCCTATACTATACCACAGTCTCATTAGGGCAGTCCTAAATGAGCACACAGTAATGTTTACAGTCTCAGGTGGGCAATATACGTTCACATAAAAACATACAATACAAAACAATAAACATCCAGTCATGTATGCAGTGTTGTGCCTTTGAAACAGTCCTTATGTGTATGAATGTCCTTTCTGGTATTCTTGACATCCTAGATGGCATTTCCTTGACCTCACAGGCAAGAGCGAAAACCCCTTTTTCTTCAATCTTCAAATTTATATCTTGGGGAAATTCTCTTGCTGCCTCGTCTTCGTACGACGACACCCCTTTTCGCGAGCTGTGAGTGACATCATGCATCTCTTATTCTCATTTCTGATACAGTTGTGTATAACATGAAAGTCCCATTCATGTCTTGCTGTCACTGCCGTCCAACCGGTAAGATGAATCTCAACGGCGATGATGATGATGGCCTGGTCCTTGCATCATGTCACTGGCTCCCTTGCGTTCCTTGTCCTCTCTCTGCTACTTTTCTGAAAACCAAACAGAAAAAAACTACACCAGTATCACGAAGTCTATAGAATATCCTTCATTAAACCAATACAAACAAAACTTAAAAACATATAGGAATAAACAATTCAGCTCCAGTTGTGAATGCAATATTATGCAGATGATCCGTCCTAATATGTATGTATGTTCTGCGCCGTTGTAGAATTGTTGTAGATGTCCCACAACAAGCATCTCCTTCAAGTTCCACTGATGAGGCCTTCCATCTGATTCCGCCAGAGAGCATTCTCTGAAGATGTCCCATCAGGCTCCTTCCCTCAAGGATGGGACCCATCCATCTTCTGCAGCATATCCATGACCTTGGCAACCTCTCAGCCAGGTCGAGTTGCATCCAAATGGTCCCCAATAGAGCATCAGCTCCTTTGAATCGTGGTCGTCCCACCGCCTAGTGATCCTACGCCCTGCAAAACAGTTGACACAGTACAACACAATTAATCCTTCTACCTCCCAGCCCTATTGGCTGGAGGCTCCACGGTTTTAAGAACCCTAACCCATAAACAGTCTCCCGACTGGACCAGTCCATATGCGTCCACCTGTGTATACATAATTTCAAAGATTAAAAACAATCTATACACATTATTTTCACATATTTCCTAGACATACTTCAAAAGTGTGTTGTACAATATCCAGAGCTTGCATTACTTTACTGCATATTTCCCATAAATGTATTATTGCTATACTATAATATTCCCAAACTGCTTGAATAAAACAAAGATTCCACAAACAAAGATTTCACATAAAACATATACTTACCTGCAAGTGTGCTGAACCATTCTTCAGTAACTCCCTTCGCACACTCACACCCCCATTCCTTCCTTGACATTCACACTTCCAGCTGCATTTCCTCTCCATTCACACTTCTGTTATATGCAGCTGACAAACATTCAGTTCATCCACTCACATGCTCCTTCAATTAACTCTCGTGTCCCAGCATGACTGCTCCGTGTAGACTGAAAAACTTCCCAGTAGTTTACCTAGTTACCTTACATATAAATATAAACCATTTCATCTTATCCATAATTATTCTCTACTCACCATAACTTCAGTTCCTCAAATAAACTACCATCAGTTTAGCTACAGTATCTCCCCCACAGCTCATGACACTTACCATCTCTTGGCTTCAGTTCTGTCATCAGACATACCTTTACCCATCATATAAATATATCCATCACTCTTCTGTAATGTCTATGTTAGTTATACCTTATCATATATAGTACACTACCTGTACACTTATACCTTTCAGTATAATACATCCAGGAAACAATGAAATTCAGCGGCCCAATCCAGGGCTTTCACCTTTATTTTACCGCTGAGCTCAGGTAATCAAATTCCTGAACCATAAAAAGAATAAAGAAGCATATCAGTGAGTATTACCTGTACTCACACCCCATAACATGCCCCAAGGTCGATCTTTACTCCTTTATTCATCAATATAGATGCTACAACCGTAGCATTATGCAAAATTTTACTTCCCATACATGAATGACCAAAAACCCATAAATCTAATTTTCTGTATCCTCCCCCCTTACACACTTAAAACTAAAAGTGTGTAAATAGACAAGGCAGATAACATGTATGAAGTTGCCATGTGGCCACAATAGCAACTCCATATTTTAACACGCCTGCTTTTTTAACCCTTTTGAAATATGTTTGGTCTATTCCCCTGACCTAATGTCATCACATACGTACCAATATCATTTACTACTAAGCTTGGCTTTAACTGAATTGTTGAGGACACTGTTTTAGCAAGACATCATGCACACATGGCCTTTCAAAGCATGAAGGCACACCCCCCTTAGTTACATTATAATTACAAAGGCTGACGTTGGTAGGCTCGAATACTAAAGTACCCCACTCACACCTGGATCAATAATCAAACCATTTCTTCCCTACTTCCCATCAACCAACGAAAACACAAACCATGTCTCTCCACTTTCTTGAGATTCTTTTCACCAATCCTGTAAGACACTTAAAATCACTGTTATTTTCACATACATATTTCCTCACAACAACCTTAAATATTTTCAATCCATCCCGCAACCTGGTTCCAGGTTCCACTGTGCTTGCGCACAGCTTCTCTCTCTGTCACTCCTCTCATCTGTATGTGAAAACTAAGCGAAACATTACATCTCCTATTCCTCTTTCTCTATATCTCTTTTAACTTTCCATTTACCTTCCCATTCTTACTTTACATTACCCTCTCATTCTTACTTTCTTCGTCTACCCATTGTCCACTTTCTTCTATCTTTAAATGCACATCTAATTTCCCTGTTCTTAATGTTATTTCAGGATTTATCTTATGTGTTACCCCCTTATTTATTACATCTTTTATTCCTAGTTCATATTCTAACATCAACTTCTTACACCATAGCATAATTCATATAATTCCTATCCTTGCTTATAATTAAACCCTTCTGTCTCATCAATCATTTCCACAGCATTCTTCTACAACCCCCGATGCCCTCGCATATTCTAATCTCCTTCACTCTCTCTCCTGCTGTTTGGCCTGCAACAAAGAGATTTCAACACAGATCATTATCAAACAGTTTTAAACCAGAACCCCTAACCTAACTAACTATATACCACAATATTTATATTGTAATTAGAATCACATTCTTGTATTCTAGCTGCAACTATCCAACTTCCAGCATTTATCCAATATAAAATCCATTTTTCAACCCAATATGCATTTCATCATTGAAATGTATTTCCCCAGTAAACCTAATTTCATATTCTTAAACTGTTAATAATCCCATGTGTGAAACTCAATACATACCACTAGCAAGGAGCAATCACCAACCCTTATAGTTCATTATCCAATATTCATATAGCCATACTTTATCCAACTATTCAATTATTTATTCCCACTAAGTCCTATTCATAATCCAATTCCAATCACTATACCTTAAGATAAACCCCTACTTTCATTCTACCAATCTACAATCCTCAATCAACACCCATGTAATTAACATTTTAATAACTAAAACCTATTCCTTCATAACCATCATATATACAGTATAGATTCCTGCAAAGTTCACTCATTGTATATTCCTCCCCCGACTCTCTCACTCAATCACTCTGACTTCTTGAGGCTCCCCCGTTAAGCGACCTGAATGTCTGATTTGCATTAAGGTGTTATCCTGTGACACTTTCACGTCACCTTTTCCTAATCCATTCAAAGGCAGCCACATGCTGGCAATGGCTCTCTTCATCATTTTACCAACATCGCTCTCCTTAAACCCAAGACCCACTTTAAGTGTAACGTGTGGTGTTATGTTTCCAACATCACGGGCTAAAGTGTACAACGATGGGTCCAATCTTACCAATGCTGCCACGCCTTCAGGTCCCACAACTATACACTTAACCTTTAGCCAAACCACTGTCCTTCCATATAACGCCTCTCTCCATTTCTCATTGTACTCATCATTCCCTCCTGTATCCATAACATCCTTTACCATAACAGCACAATGTATTTGAACACAAGGATTTCTGAGACTCCCATGCCACTTATAAATAACAGGTCCCCACTCATTCTTTTCTTCCCATTCTAAGCCAAACAAACCTATCCAATAAATCTATTTAACTTCAGATGAAATGGGTTCTTTCAAATCAATAACCTGGTGTTGTTTCTCTCTCCCATCAAACTGAATTAAACCTGAATTTAACAATGACCCTTAATACATGGAGCCAAAACCACCGGGTTTACCCACCTGTGGCTTAATGTCTCTCTGTTCTCCCACCTCCTGTCTGTTAACACAATGTCTAGAAATATGTCCCATTTGGCCACAAACCCAACACTTCCGGGGCTCATCTCTTTTTCTCTGTCCCATTCCAATGCCTGGCCTGCTGCTGCTGCCTGCTCCACCCCCTCTGTGTCTTACCTGACTATCTCCCCACTCTTTGGCCTGATTCTTAAGATGAGGCTGAGGTGGCCGTTCCCAATATGGCTGCCTATGTATTTGCGGTGATGGATCATGTACTATTTGTGAAAATGGTGTTGTCCGCTGTGCCTGGGCAAATATGCCTATTCGCAGTGCCTGTACTTGACCCTTTTTTATCCCTTCCTCCTCTTTCAACTGGTTCTGAACCCACTTCCTCTGTCTTTCACCAGCTTGTTTTTTCAACTCAGCATCAATCTTCCTCTGTGCATTAACAAAATGAGTAACAGTATCTCTAAATTCAGCCTTTGACATAATTGCAATCCGATCGTTTTTCTCCAGTTTTTCTCTCACCAACACTGGAAGTGCTTCAATAATGGCCTTCCTCATTAATTGCTGCATCCCCTTATCAATATGTACGTCTGTCTCCATTTGCACACGCCAGTACGCCTCAGCCCCTTCCAAAAATGCAGCGGGAGTTTCATCTGATCTTAACCTGTTAATAGACAAACTTGACAGAGACAACTTATTCGGGTACGCCACTCTCAGAGCTCTCCACACATTGTTTCTGTAATTATCGAATGATGCCTCATTCACCAGTGAGTCCCCCATAATGCTTCCTAGTCCCACTCTATCCAACACCTCGGTAGCCGTCTTTTTATTGAGAATCTGATTTAGTAACATCTTAATGTCTCCTATAGCTAAACGCTTCCCAATCATCTCCGCTTCAAACTTTCTTATCCACATCCCCGCTCCCTCTTGTAAAGTAGGAAGCCGTAATAGTAAACCGTCCAAATCTGTGTGCCCGAATGGCTGGTACTGAGAACCAGTTCCCTTTGTAATTAAAGGCATAATCAAATCCACTTTCCTGACTGGTGACTTCATACAATCTCTCTCCCTTTCTTCCTTCTCCTTCTCCATCACCAAATGTTCTAACTGTTTAACCTTGTGTTTGATCTTCCTCATTTCGGCCATTTGTTTCTCCAAATGCAATTCCATTCTAAGCATCTCCTGTGCCCCTGCTGTTAACTGACCATCATCCTCATCTCCCTCCACATCTTCTGATAACAGAGGAACTACCCCCACTTCTAAATTAACATTTTCACTCCTCTCAGACATGTGGCCTGGCAAACTGTCCTCTGTCTTGCTCACGCATTCCTCCAGATCAAACAATTCCCGGGTCATCCACTCTTCTCCAGCCCCCATATCACCTTCAGCTCTTTCAGTCCCTTCTGTAGATTGTGATAAATCTTGCCTGTGCTTAATTTCCTTTTCTTTAGCAACTGTCATAAACAATGTTAAAGTATATAACTCCTTCTGTCTTTTCATTTTCCTCTTTCTACTTTTATCCTTAATTTTGTAATCCAAGATTTTACCCTCCATCTGAGTTAAAAGCTTTATATCAAATGAACCCTGATTAGGCCATGAAATGTTGTGATTTTCAGTTCTCTTTGACCATTTTTTACAGTGATGCCTTACCAACTTTCCATCTAATGGATATAATTCAATTACTACCTCTAAAGGCGTATGTTTTACTTCCACTGAAGCCATCTCAAAATAAAACTATCAATTGAACTTTTAACAACTGCACGTGAGATCTGAGGAACCACCTTCCCCCCTTACAGAAACACAGACTCACAAAGAAATGCTTCCTTGGATTCAAAATCCCACCTTTCCTAAACAAAGGAGTATACAACACACCTCCACGTGGACAACAAAGAAATGCAAATACACCCCACTTCGCAATAATATATATTCTCCAACTACAAAGTTTATATAACTATGAACTTTCGTTTTTAAAGTACATATAGTTACCACGTCTCCTAATAATAATCCAACCACACTATTCACAGTATTCCAATCTAAATCAAGCCTTCAGCCAACATTACAAGTCGAGTCTCCGTTTTTAACCCCACGTGTGTACAAAATGCTTACCTCCTCACCAAACAATGAAAGCCAGCCTTAGTATTGTTATAATCCAACAACACAAATCTCCTTCGTGTCTACAAAGTGTCAATATGCGTCGCCGGTACTAATATCAATGTATTAGAATAATAAACACGTTAAACAGTACGTCGCTCGTGTTTTAATACCACAAATTCAAGCCTTCGTCCTGAATAATCACGAAATCAACCAATTCCTACCCATAAACAAGACGAATTAACCCGAACTGTGTTCTATGGTTTCAATAAGGATTACAACGGCAATTTACAAGCTCATTACAACTAGCCATCCACCCAGATTTTTACCTGGAATGAACTGAAATCTCGTTGCGTTCATATACTGTCAAAATATTCTAATAACAATTCAAAATGACTTGGCTCCTGAATCCCTTCAGTAAGTTTATCAAGTTAAATGCAAAATATGGCGATGTGATATTAATATAATTACCAGAAAGATTTTCACAGCGTTCGTCATCCACACGAGTAGGCTGCTAGATCTTAACTGCAAGCTAGGAATACAATTAACTATCATTCACACACATGCACACTATGGAGCAATCCCTAAATACTCCGTTTTAAGCACTGCTTTTTACAGAGATCTTTAATTATCTCATAACAGTGAAATATCCCTATCACACAAATCCCAAACAAACGTTCCTTTTTCAACCCTCGCAGTCACACACTCACACAACGCGTAGATAATAAAAAAAATCCTATCTCCCGTGAGATTTAGCCTTCCTGGCTTAGGACTTACTACCAGCCTCCGTGGCTGTAGGCCTATTACTTTCCCTTTTTACCGTCAAACAAAACAAACCCAAGAATAAAAAACTACAACCCCACTGAAACTTCCCATCTACAATCCAATCTGTGTTCGTTTTAGCAAAGACTAACAGAAGAGAGTTCAGTTCCGACTCAACTTACATCCATTAATAAGCAGAATTCACTTACTTTTTTATACGAGGCCTCTCGGACAAAGTTGAATCAAGGCTGAAACTCACAGTTTTCAATCTTTTTGCTATCACATCGGGCCGTCACCAATATTTTGTGGCCAATTCTTAGTATTATAAACTAATTCACAATAAGAAGATGGATTACAAATGCTGGTTTCAGTGCGGTTTAATTGCAGATCTTTAAGCCACAATTAGAGAAATACCACCGGCAGCAATTCTGCAGTGCTGCGTTCGCGGGCTCATATTTAAAAACATGAACGACACTCCCATCTTCCTCAGGAGTGGTTGAACTCCTCACCCAATAAAATGACCTCCTGTACTCTAACTCCAACCAATCAGAAGGCTTATAACCTAAGTCTAACGACCCTCCCCTTCTCACTCATCTTAAACCGTTTGCTGTGTGTGTGTGACTAAAAACCCCTTGAACTAATTCAATGATTTGCTATATTTCTTCTTACTTAATTGTTACAATCCATCAGGAGTAAAATGCTCCTCTGAGTTGAACGAAATATTTTAGTATGCTACTGTTTGCATAGTGAATAAATTACTTTATGCTTCTAAGACTATGTATGGATATAATTCTCAGAGTTGCGTTAATGATGTTAGGCTATATCAACGATTGTTGTTGACGTTTCGAGTTGGTTGTCTGTGCTGATAAGTAAAACATACTTGGTGACTATATTGCAGCCATTGATGTAAAAATGCAAACGTGTCTTACTGTTATAGTGAGTAAAATGCACGTCGGTATGCTATGAGTTGAATGGAATGTTTAGTATGCTACTATTTGCAGAGCGATTCAATCACTTTATGTCGCTAAGACTATTGTAGTAGAAAACATATTTAATTAACAGAGTTGGGTAAATGATAACAGGCTACACATATAAACGATTGTTGTCTGTTCTGAGATTAGTAAAACATAGAACTACATGGTGACTATATTGCAGCGGATGATATAAATTGCAATCGCTAAAAACGTGTCTTACTACTGTGGGTAGTCGTTAGTGTTATTATGACGCGTATGGTAGGTGTGAATCAAAACTAGGAGGTGTTTGTGATCGAAACTGTAGTTGTTAGAGCGCTAAAGTGATTATGTGTTACAATGCCCGAACATAAAATGAAAGAGCAACAGTTAATTTTATTTTACTTTATTACAGAAACTTGGAGAACATTGCACCTACACCGCCAAGGAAGAGAGCACGCTGTCAGCCTAACCCAGATCTGTTGTCATGGAAGTCAGAGGGTGACAATGATGCAACTCCATCAGCACTGAATGCAGCAGACAACCACACTCCTCTAGACCTCTTCAAGTTGTTCTTTTCAGAGGATGCTGTGGAAACCCTCTGCCAGAACACCAACAAGCAAGCTGCTAGGAGCATTGCCAGAGGTGTAAAGTACAAATGGGTGGATGTTGGAGTTGCTGAATTCTACAGATACATTGGACTGGTTTCTACATGTGCATGATCAAGCTGGATCACATTTCTGACTACTGGAGGAGAAACACCATCTTGTCCATCCCTTTTGTGGCAGATGTGATGGTAAGAGACCGGTACCAAACCATATCATGGAATGTGCACATGAGTGACCCAAGCGAGGACATGGTGAATGATGCCTACCTTTATGTTCCTACTTTTATGCACCTTATTTTATGTACCTACTATGCCTTTACTTTTATGCACCTTATTAAATTCACCTTCTTATGCACCAAACTTGTTTGCAATTTCTTGTATGTACTTTCAAAGCTGATGGTTGTGGGGGAGAGATAGCCACAATGACAGTCCAGGGCCATTGACAGGTGAGCCATACTGGGGAGGGGCACTCACAGGGCAGTTTACACCTCTTTCATCAATATGCATAGTGGTCTAGGTGGAAAAAAGTGCCACCTTGTAAAATTCTTATAATTAGTGTAGAAATCACACACACTTTCTGAATGCTAAACTCACCTATGTGGAGCAAACACATATGTTTACAAGGTTCAGAGTAAAAAAGAAAACTTCCAAAATATTCAGAATGTGTTTTTTGTAAAAAGTCTGAGCACCTCTAAAGCTAGAGTTAATTTGAGTGTCTTTAGATTTAATTTTAATACAAAACTTTTTTTACTACATTTCTTTTACTCTCATTTTATTATTGCTGAGTTGTTCTAGAATATAATCATAAATTCCACTTTTGCCTAATGGTTTTTAGTTAGGTGAAATATACAAAAATATCAGGTATGGCAGACTACCTAACAGAGTAAAAAAAAGCCCTCTGGGTTGGAAGTGTTAATACTGTAGTCTGTTTTCTGGTGGAGTTTGCAAAAGTGACCTCTGGTTTGAGAAAAGCACTACATCACGAAAACAACAATTTCACAATGTCTTCCCTTGTCCTCTGCTTCTCCATCTTCTCCTTTCTTCTGTTTTGCTTTTTTTCCTCTGCTGCATTGTCTCTCTGTCTGTCCCCTTCTCTAACCTCCCTCTGTCTATGATGGCATTGTCTCTCTGTCTGTCCCCTTCTCTAACCTCCCTCTGTCTCTGATGGCATTGTCTCTCTGTCTGTCCCCTTCTCTAACCTCCCTCTGTCTCTGATGGCAGACATCATTGATTTCCTGTACGAGAAGACCCTGCCACAGCTGGAGGAGGAGCTGAAGTATTGTAAGGATGATGAAGAGCCCACAGAGCAGCGACAGTCTTACAAGCTGTCAGAGATCTTCCCTGACCTCTGAACCACCCCAACACCACCCCTGCTCAACACCAGAGACACTCTTCCAAGCTGTCAGATCTTCCCTGACCTCTGAACCGCCCCAATACCACTCCCGCTCATCACCATAGAGACTCTTCCAAGCTGTCAGAGATCTTCCCTGACCTCTGAACCAGCCCAGAGTCATGTTGTCATGTTCCGGGTTATTCGTATCTTATTCTTCCGCACTGTTTTGTGCATTATAAGGATTGTGACTGAGATTGCTAACTCTGATTTCCCTGATATGCTTAAAGCAGATCTGTTATCCACGCAGATTTTCATTATCCAAGCAATTATATTAGCGGCAACTGTGTATAGATTTGTCATACAAATATAAAAATGGCCCCAGCAGATGGATAAAGAGAAGTTGTTTGAGAAGTTTGAAACGCCAGTGACTCTTTATATCTGAATTAACATTTATTTGCTCAGGCCTCTTTCCAAAGAAATTCATATGTTTTATTTTCAGGAATGTCAAATAATGAAGAAAATATCAGCTTCGTAATGTTTTACTGCAACTGATTATGTATTTTTATGCACTTTATAAATTCAATAGTAAATCAAGGAGTTTTTAACCCAGTGTCTGTTGACCATTTTGTTTTATGTGGATTTTCTTCTGGTCACCAGTGGAGAAAGACATTAGGCATTTTCACCAGTTTTACTTCAACACAGAGTGTCATCATCGGTTAGCCCTTTGCCAACAGACTGACCAAACTGTGCCTGTCACAATCGGGCCGGTCATACAGGCACGTTACCCCTGCCGTAGTCTCATATTAGTTTATGGAGCTGGAAGGGCTTCTGTGGCTTGACTATATACAATCAGTATAATAACCAGTGTGGGTAGAATATTAACAATCAGGATAAACACTAGGATATTCATGATAACAAGCTATTAAGACTACTGTACTACTACTAAAAAATGATTGACACTATTGATATGAGTTACTTTTTTCTCTGTTTAAATATGCATCAAGCCTGGGCCTAGGGATATGTGAGGGGCCTTAGGGGCGACCGAGATAACTATCTACACTCATGCACACTGAAGGAGTGACCGAAATAACTATCTACACTCATGCACGCTGAAGGAGTGACCGAGATAACTATCTACAGTCATGAAGGGGTGACCGAGATAACTATCTACAGTCATGCCCAGTGAAGGGGTGACCGAGTTAACTATCTACAGTCATGCACACTGAAGGAGTGACCGAGTTAACTATCTACAGTCATGCCCACTGAAGGGGTGACCGAGATAACTATCTACAGTCATGCACACTGAAGGGGTGACCGAGATAACTATCTACACTCATGCACACTGAAGGGGTGACCGAGATAACTATCTACAGTCATGCACACTGAAGGGGTGACCGAGATAACTATCTACAGTCATGCCCACTGAAGGGGTGACCGAGATAACTATCTACACTCATGCACACTGAAGGGGTGACCGAGATAACTATCTACACTCATGCACACTGAAGGGGTGACCGAGATAACTATCTACACTCATGCACACTGAAGGGGTGACCGAGATAACTATACACTCATTCACACAGAACGAGTGACTGAGATAACATGAACTTTATGTGAATGTACTCTGAACACCACACGATCCCTTATCATTTATTCACTGTTAGCCAGTGTTGGGCAAGTTACTGAAAATTAGTACTTAGTTACAGTTACTAGTTACTTCTTTTAAAGGTAATTGAATTACTTCCCAGTTACTGTATATCAAAAGTAATTAGTTACTAGGGAAAGTAACTTTTAAGTTACTTTTATATCTGCGTTTAATACAATGAATATGAACAGTACTGAACAGTCAAACCCAATAAACATATATATTTTTTACCTAATTATTTTAAACAACAGGGCAACATGCCTTCAAATCAAGCAGTAGTACAAAAGTCCCTTTTAACACTTAACTTAACACAAAATAACTGTCTCAGTCATTTAACTGTTTTTTTTTTTTTTTTCTACATTAGGCCCAATGTAGTTAAAGTGATTGGCTTACAGTATTAACACCAGTGGCGGCTTCTGAAAAAATTCTCAGGGGGGGCAATTTTTTTTGATGATTAAGGCGACCCATTCAGTAGGTACATTAAGTTATCCGATTTACTCATGCAGCAATACCTCTTTGTCCACTATTGGCAGCAACCAACAGTAATATCTCCCCTCTTTCTACATAGCTAGAGTAGCAAGATACAAGTGGAACGCTATGGAAGAAAGTTACATTCAGGAGCCTTCATAAGCAAACATGATGTGGCTCCACATTAAATGATCCCACTTTTTCATTATCCACACGTCTCAAATGTTGTATGTTGTAACATAGCTGAACAGGACACATGATATGTCCACTAACAACATAAAGAAGGGGGCAACATAAGTCAAAACCAACAATATTTATTGACTGATCTTGAAAGTATTGGCTTACAAAAGCAAAATAAGTCATCACATAAAAAATTATTCAAAGATAGTTCACACTGTGAAACCTATGAAAAGTGACAGTGGTAAATAGAAATACAGACCGCGTTAGCCACTTCACGACCGCGATTTTCTTTTGTTCCAATTTCCCTCCCTTTGTAGAAAACTGTTGAATGGATACTTTTGGTCTAGGAAGTCCTAATTGTTTTTTTGGTCAATTTATCTTCATTATTACGCTCGCTGACTAAAAAGAAGTTTCTGTCAAAGAGCGGATGGAATTGTTGTGCTGAACAGGTGCCATCTTGACATGCCTTTGTCGAAGCTGCGTGACGTCCTCATTAGCGTTTACCATAGGCTTTTGCGTCGCTTACTTATGACTAGACTTGGAGGGGCGAGCCCTCCCGGAAGCCATAGAGAATGCATTGAGAGCTCTGTTTTGTGAAAAAAACGCATTTAACATGGGAGTCAATGGGAGAGGTCTGGGGCGATTTTCATTTCGTCCAAGATCGCCCTGAAGGGGCGGGGCCATTTGAATCTTGACTCTAGGTCTGTGTCTAGCCTGACTAAACTCCATCATCGTTAGGTCTGTGTCTAACCTGACTAAACTCCATCATCGTTAGGTCTGTGTCCATCCTGACTAAACTCCATCATCGTTAGGTCTGTGTCCATCCTGACTAAACTCCATCATCGTTAGGTCTGTGTCTAGCCTGACTAAACTCCATCATCGTTAGGTCTGTGTCTAACCTGACTAAACTTCATCATCATTAAGTCTGTGTTTAGCCTGACTAAACTTCATCATCATTAAGTCTGTGTCTAGCCTGACTAAACTCCATCATCGTTAGGTCTGTGTCTAGCCTGACTAAACTCCATCATATTTAAGTCTGTGTCTAGCCTGACTAAACTCCATCATCGTTAGGTCTGTGACTAGCCTGACTAAACTCCATCATCGTTAGGTCTGTGTTTAGCCTGACTAAACTCCATCATATTTAAGTCTGTGTTTAGCCTGACTAAACTCCATCATCGTTAGGTCTGTGTCTAGCCTGACTAAACTCCATCATCGTTAGGTCTGTGTTTAGCCTGACTAAACTCCATCATCGTTAGGTCTGTGTCTAGCCTGACTAAACTCCATCATCGTTAGGTCTATGTCCATCCTGACTAAACTCCATCATATTTAAGTCTGTGTCTAGCCTGACTAAACTCCATCATCGTTAGGTCTGTGTCTAACCTCACTAAACTCCATCATCGTTAGGTCTGTGTCTAGCCTGACTAAACTCCATCATATTTAAGTCTGTGTCTAGCCTGACTAAACTCCATCATCGTTAGGTCTGTGTTTAGCCTGACTAAACTCCATCATCGTTAGGTCTGTGTCTAGCCTGACTAAACTCCATCATCGTTAGGTCTATGTCCATCCTGACTAAACTCCATCATATTTAAGTCTGTGTCTAGCCTGACTAAACTCCATCATCGTTAGGTCTGTGTCTAACCTCACTAAACTCCATCATCGTTAGGTCTGTGTCTAGCCTGACTAAACTCCATCATATTTAAGTCTGTGTCTAGCCTGACTAAACTCCATCATCGTTAGGTCTGTGTCTAGCCTGACTTAACTCCATCATCGTTAGGTCTGTGTCTAGCCTGACTAAACTTCATCATCATTAAGTCTGTGTTTAGCCTGACTAAACTTCATCATCATTAAGTCTGTGTCTAGCCTGACTAAACTCCGTCATCGTTAAGTCTGTGTTTAGCCTGACTAAACTCCATCATCGTTAGGTCTGTGTCTAACCTCACTAAACTCCATCATCGTTAGGTCTGTGTCTAGCCTGACTAAACTCCATCATCGTTAGGTCTGTGTTTAGCCTGACTAAACTCCATCATCGTTAGGTCTGTGTCCATCCTGACTAAACTCCATCATCGTTAGGTCTGTGTCTAGCCTGACTAAACTCCATCATCGTTAGGTCTGTGTCCATCCTGACTAAACTCCATCATCGTTAGGTCTGTGTTTAGCCTGACTAAACTCCATCATCGTTAGGTCTGTGTCCATCCTGACTAAACTCCATCATCGTTAGGTCTGTGTCTAGCCTGACTAAACTCCATCATCGTTAGGTCTGTGTCTAGCCTGACTAAACTTCATCATATTTAAGTCTGTGTCTAGCCTGACTAAACTCCATCATATTTAAGTCTGTGTTTAGCCTGACTAAACTCCATCATCGTTAGGTCTGTGTCTAGCCTGACTAAACTCCATCATCGTTAGGTCTGTGTCTAGCCTGACTAAACTCCATCATATTTAAGTCTGTGTCTAGCCTGACTAAACTCCATCATCGTTAGGTCTGTGTCTAACCTCACTAAACTCCATCATCATTAGGTCTGTGTCTAGCCTGACTAAACTCCATCATATTTAAGTCTGTGTCTAGCCTGACTAAACTCCATCATCGTTAGGTCTGTGTCTAGCAGGCCCGGCGCCAGCATTAAATGACTCAGGGGGCGAAAGACGTGCAGAGAGGGGGCGGTGACAAAAAATAAATAAAAACGCACTTGCAATAAGGCCAACACGTAGCCTACTACATAGCCTACATTACACATACAAAGCCCACATATAAAAGAAGATCAACAAAATCAGCCCAGACTGTCCAAACACATCACACAACACACCGAGCTCGATTTCAACAGTCAATAAGGTTGCCAACATGTGGCATAGGCCATGAAACATCACCAGGTCCAGAAATCCATAACGTTGCAAAACCTCTTTCACATGGTTAATATTAAACGAAGGCTATAACCTATACGCTCACCACTTCAAAAACTATTTTAAATAATCCTACCTTAATACAGCTGAAGTATTCGATTGGGGGTTGCGTTGAATCTCCTAAGAAGGCGATCCCTCCATTCTCCTGAACATTTTCTGGTCAGGTCATTCTCGAACGCCAGCCTGATCAGGTTCGCTTTTCGTCCGTGCAACATGCTGCGTCGGTGCTCACTGAACACATTTTTTAATGTTGAGAAACTATGCTCACACATGGCAGTTGATGCCCCGAATGACAGCGCATGTTTAAACGCACTCAGAACCACAGGCATCGCACTCAACACATCTTTATGGCTGGAGACAAGTTGGCTTAATGTCACTTTCTCGCAATCCAGGCTCTTCACAAAGTGACACGCAAAAGTGAACTGGGCCTCAATAATTTCGGTCTTGGTTAAATCCAGTAATGGTTTAACTTTTTCAGGATTTAGAAAATCATCACTGCCAGTGTCTAAAGCTGTCCATTTTAAAGTAGGATACAGACTAGCTACTAGCTAACACTCTCCCGGAAAAAAAACGTTAGCCTGTGCAGTGTGCACAACAAGAGTAACAATGTGCAACACAACAATCGACGTTATGACAGCTTGCTCCCGCTGACTGAGACAATCAATCAGATTTGAAATGTAGCCAAGAATACCATGCCAATGTAGAAGTATGGATACCTGTTCATATTTCACATGAATTAACGAATTATAAATGTGTCTAATAGGCAATAAATCATTAAAAAAATTAAAAAATTGGAGTGATCACTGAGTCTCAGCAGAGGGGGCGGGGATGTCACCTAGAGGGGGCGCCGCCCCCTTTCGCCCCCCCGTGGCGCCGGGCCTGGTGTCTAGCCTGACTAAACTCCATCATATTTAAGTCTGTGTCTAGCCTGACTAAACTCCATCATCGTTAGGTCTGTGTCTAGCCTGACTAAACTCCATCATCGTTAGGTCTGTGTCTAGCCTGACTAAACTCCATCATCGTTAGGTCTGTGTCTAGCCTGACTAAACTCCATCATCGTTAGGTCTGTGTTTAGCCTGACTAAACTCCATCATCGTTAGGTCTGTGTCCATCCTGACTAAACTCCATCATCGTTAGGTCTGTGTCTAGCCTGACTAAACTCCATCATCGTTAGGTCTGTGTCTAGCCTGACTAAACTCCATCATATTTAAGTCTGTGTCTAGCCTGACTAAACTCCATCATCGTTAGGTCTGTGTTTAGCCTGACTAAACTCCATCATCGTTAGGTCTGTGTCCATCCTGACTAAACTCCATCATCGTTAGGTCTGTGTCCATCCTGACTAAACTCCATCATCGTTAGGTCTGTGTCTAGCCTGACTAAACTCCATCATCGTTAGGTCTGTGTCTAGCTTGACTAAACTCCGTCATCGTTAAGTCTGTGTCTAGCCTCATTAAACTCCATCATCGTTAGGTTTGTGTCTAGCCTGACTAAACTCCGTCATCGTTAAGTCTGTGTCTAGCCTCATTAAACTCCATCATCGTTAGGTCTGTGTCCATCCTGACTAAACTCTATCATATTTAAGTCTGTGTCTAGCCTGACTAAACTCCATCATCGTTAGGTCTGTGTCTAGCCTGACTAAACTCCATCATCGTTAGGTCTGTGTCTAGCCTGACTAAACTCCATCATCGTTAGGTCTGTGTCTAGCCTGACTAAACTCCATCATCGTTAGGTCTGTGTCTAGCCTGACTAAACTCCATCATCGTTAAGTCTGTGTCTAGCCTGACTAAACTCCATCATCGTTAGGTCTGTGTCTAGCCTGACTAAACTCCATCATCGTTAGGTCTGTGTCTAGCCTGACTAAACTCCATCATCGTTAAGTCTGTGTCTAGCCTGACTAAACTCCATCATCGTTAGGTCTGTGTCTTGCCTGACGTCCATCATATTCTGAGAGGCAATAACATATGAGGCAGTGTTGCTTCATGATAAAGATGACAACAGAGTGACAACACACTTATCATCTCTATTCCAGACCAGCTTGCTCTGTGTTTCTAAGTTTAAAGGAAATCTCTGTGTGTCTGTGTGTGTGTGTGTGTGTGTGTGTGTGTGTGTGTGTGTGTGTGTGTGTGTGTGTGTGTGTGTGTGTGTGTGTGTGAGTGTGAGTGTGAGTGTGTTGTCAAGAACTATCCCGGCCTGACCTCCCTGATGGCTTTGGGGCTGGAAGGTGATGGATGCCACACCTCTGGAGACTAGTGATGGTAACACACACACACACTCAGACACGCACATGTAATCACACACAAACAAATACGCAAGACCCTGCCCCCTGCTGTGGTCCTTTGTATGTGTGTGTGTGTGGTCCTGTGTGTGTGTTTGTGTTTGTGTTTGTGTATATGAACTCCTTAAACACGGCATGATCTGCTACCCATTTGACTCCCCTTTTTAGTCTGCAGAGGTAAGAACACATCTAGATCACTTCAGCTTAAAACATTCTTAAACATTAGCCCACATTTCACAAGTCATTTTCAAGACACATGGGTTAGTCTTAGCCAAAGGCATTTCCATTGTGTACCAACATTACTAGTTCCATTCTAGTGTGCCTAACACTGCCAAACACTGAGGTGCTAAACCACTAATACTGATTGCACTCAGAATAAGCTGTGACCCTCAGGTGAACAGGGATGTGGTGTTCTACCAGCGGATGGATCCTTGGTTCCAGTGCGATAGAACACAAAGCACGTAGGCCGTATGGTTCTGACTAAGGCTCTCTGCAGTAATGGAAAACACTGACGCCTTCAAGTTACCGGAGGGTAAGACCACCGCGGTCACAGGGCGTCTGCCAGGGTTAGGGTTAGGATTGTCAGATAAAAACTGAAGTCTGTTGCCTACATCTATATTGTGTGCTAAAAGGTTATCCGACACTTTTGTTAAGTATGTATTGTATCATGAAGCCTACAATTTTAGCATTACATCCAGTAGTTTGACTTGGTGTTGCTTGTTTGCATGGCTTCGATTGTATCTCAACCCTTTTTTTGTTTGTTTATTCCACATTTATCTCATTGAACTGGTGATGTTGCAGGCAAAGGTGGTGCCTCATTTACTCCACAATTCCTTTTTGCTCTTTTATGCCCTCTGGTGTACATTGTTGGTATTGCACTGCCCTGCTGCTTTACCCTATGTAAGTGCACTTACCTCTGGTCTCCTGCAGGCGGTGCTGAAGAGCGTGAACTAGCGTGATCTATTTTCATTGTGAACTCCAAATGACCACAAATATATAATCATTAACAACAATAAACATTAATCTGTTCTCATTGGTTATGTTTATTACCAATATTATAATTAAGGGAATATTAATTAAAGCGTTCTTTATAAAACACTACGGACAATATATTTTTCTAGATTCCTTTGGTTACTTTAAAAAACAAACATATTGCTTCAAATAGTATCGTGAGGAAAATATATTTACAGTCCAGTGGAGTACAGATATAGGAGTAACATAATTTCTTCCTAAACAAAGACAGGTTCAATGGAAAGGAGCTGTTAGACATCTACTATATATCATATATGCAGTGACTACAACATGTCACTAATCATTCCAGGAACTAAATAGAAATCATTGTTAATAAGATTGAAGTATTTGTTTTATACATAATGTAGAGGAATATTCAATGTGAAGTCTAGATATGTATGTAGATATGTTTACAGTTTGGATCTTTCTGAAGTTCAGAGAACAGCTGCCGTGCTGCGTGTCCAGGATGATTCCCAACCAGAAAAAGCTCTCTGAGGGCTGATGGGTTTGATCTCACTGCTGATAGTAAAGATCTGAGGCCTTCATCTGTAATACTGCAGTCTCTCAGGCTGTAGAGAGAAAGAAGGAAAGACTTGATTAGATCAGCTGAGGGACACACATGAGGACAAAGAGAGAAGCAGATATTACCTCATGTGTTCTGTGCATGCTGGACATGTAAGACATCAAAATAAACCACATCCATATTTGTGAAAGGGGAGAGTATAAATGTACAAAGTACAGTATGTGAGTGTTATACAGTTAATGCTTTTGGGTTTCATAATTATGTGAAATGTGTGTGTGTCTCTAAATTATATGTTGCATGTGTGTGTGTGAGTTTGAGAGAGGGAACATAAAAATTCCAGTTATAAAAAGTTAGGTCAATGTTTTTTTTTCATATTGTGTGTATGTGTATGTATGTATGTATGATAAAGATGGGAAGGGAGTGTGGTAAGAAGTGTTTTACTGCTGTTTGTACTGCTCTACACACAGTCTGCTTTGCAGACATACACCAAAGTCAAAGTATTTTTATTTGTCACTTACATATACAGTATAGGTAGCCTATAAATGTAGTGAAATGCTTGTTCCACTGACTCCAAAACTTTACCCTCTGTAAGTGCACTTACCTCGGGTGTCCTGCAGGCGGTGCTGAAGAGCACACAGTGGAATCACACGCAGACTATTTTCAATGTGAACTCCAAATGACCACAAATATAGAGTCATTGAACATTAAACATTAATCTGTTCTTATTGGTTATGTTTATTATCAATATTAGAATTAAGGGAATATGAATGAAAACATTCTTTATAAATCACTATTAGTTTGGTTACTTTAAAAAACATACATATTGCTTCGAATGGTATTGTGATGCAAGTAGTATACAAGGGAGAGGGAAATATATTTACAGTCAAGATGAGTACAGATATAGGAGTAACATAATTTCTTCCTAAATAAAGACATGTACAGTGGAAAGGAGCTTTTGGACAACTAATATATATCACACATGCAGTGACTTAATAATGTCACTAATCATTCCAGTGATGTTTGTATCAGATTGAATTAATTGGTTTATACACAATGTTAAGGAATATTTAATTTGGAACAAAATGTGAATGGATTAATCATAGTACATACTGTATATGCTGATATGTTTACAGTTTGGATCTTTCTGAAGTTCAGAGATCAGCTGCAGTGTTGAGGGTCCAGGATGATTCCCACCCAGATAAAGCACTCTGAGGGCTGATGGGTTTGATCTCACTGCTGATAGTAAAGATCTGAGGCCTTCATCTGTAATACTGCAGTCTCTCAGGCTGTAGAGAGAAAGAAGGAAAGACTTGATTAGATCAGCTGAGGGACACACATGAGGACAAAGAGAGAAGCAGATATTACCTCATGTGTTCTGTGCATGCTGGACATGTAAGACATCAAAGTAAACCACATCCATATTTGTGAAAGGGGAGAGTATAAATGTACAAAGTACAGTATGTGAGTGTTATACAGTTAATGCTTTTGGGTTTCAAAATTATGTGAAATGTGTGTGTGTCTCTAAATGATATGTTGCATGTGTGTGTGTGTGCGTATGAGAGGGAATATGAAAATTGCCTGTCAGCAGTCAGTACTTGGTCTTGTGGTACTCACTTTAGTTTAGCATGACAGACAGTAAAGAGAAAATTACACATATTCTGTGTTTCCTTTTAGATAATAAAATGTTACGGTCAATGTTTTTTCTTGATATTGTGTGTATGTGTATTTGTGTATGATAAAGATGGGAAGGGAGTGTGGTAAGAAGTGGTTTAATGCTGTATTTATCTATACACAGTCTGCTTTGCAGACACACACCAGTGTATGTATTTGTAAGTCTGCGTGTGTGTGTGTGTGTGTGTGTGTGTGTGTGTGTGTGTGTGTGTGTCTGTGTGTGTGTGTGTGTGTGTGTGTGTGTGTGTGTGTATTTGTAAGTGTGTGAGAGTGTCACGCCTGGCTTGGCAGTGCAGGTTCTGTGTGTGAGTCACACGTGTGTGCATGTGTGTGTATGTGGAAGTGGGTGTTTTACTGAGTGTGTATTTGTGAGTATGTGAGTGTGGAATGTTTGTGTGTGTGTGTAATTGTAAATATGTGAGTGTGTCATGCCCAGCTTTGCCGTGAAGGGTCTGCCTCACTCAAACCCTTGTCATAGTTAGCCTTTGAGCTGTCTCTCTCCCCTCCGCTCTGCAGGGGGAGCTGTCTGGTCTGGCCAATTTGGCTAGATGGCAGCCGTTTCGCGGGACACTTTAAAACAGTTCCTGATGTTGAACTCACTCTCTTCTCTGCTTGCTCTGGTCCTGCAGCTACTGGGGCTGGCTGCAGCACATTTCTTCCTCAGCTCCCTTTCTGCCATTTTACACTACACACACACTATGCTGATCTGCACTACACACACACTATGCTGATCTGCACTACACACACACTATACCAGGGGTCGGGAACCTTTTTTGCCTGAAGAGCCACTTTTACCATTTTTTATTTTTTTTTTATTTTAGAAGAGCCACAAAAAGACGGTTACAAGAAAAAGTTTGGATATTTAACTAACCGTTACTTTTATTCAACACAGTTGTTTTTAATACATTTTCTACTTGTTTTAAAAGTTATGGTACTAGTAACTTGAAATGTAAATGGCAATGGGAAATTACAGAAGTTAACAACGTTACAATGTAACAACGACATGAAATTAACAACGTTAACAACACAACACTCAAAATTGAAAATTAGGCCTACCCAGAGATTAATGCGACCTCGGGTGCTGCAAAGACTTGCTGATGGGCTTGTAGTCTGGCTCATATTCAGTGAGGTGAAGCTTCATGCAAGCATTGAGGCTTTCATCATTTAAACGCGAGCGCAGGTTCGTCTTTATATTTTTCATATGTGAGAAAGATTTAAAGATAGATTTCTCACATGCATAAGTGGAACCGAACATGGTTAACACAGTAATACTAACACGTTGCAATGTGCGATATGTTATGGGCAGTTCATTCCAAGATTTTAGAATCAGTTCGTCTTCGGATGGAAGCTTTCCCATGTTAGTCCACTTGTGTTCGCTTGCAAGCTGTGCTCGCTGACGTGCGATTCCTTCCAGCTGATCGTTTAGTGTTTTGAACTTGCCCATCTATGTCAGATGAGGTCAGTTTGGCACCCTCCATTTCGAAATTGCCGATAGAAACACCAGGGATGCACGATAGGTTTTTTCCCTTTATGACATTTTTCTCTAGCCTTTCAACTTCAACATTGAAAGTTTTCTTGTTGACGAAACTGTACGGAAATCTGTGATTTTGTTTGATATTGGCATGGCAACCTGCCGCGAATGTAACAATATTGTGCAGGCTATGGTTACGTTACGAGAGTTAAGTGAGGTGGAAAGTTAAATTAAATCACTCAGATAGACCTACGTATTTGGCACAAAGCCTTGTTATTTTAATATAAGTAGTATTGACTGTGCTTTTAGCCTCGGCTGATCCCTTGATTACACGTTTTTTCCCCGTATTTTTCTCCAACCCATTTCGTCCGAGAGCCCCGGCCGTCAGCAAAAGAGCCAGTGGTGGCTCGCGAGCCACAGGTTCCCGACCCATGGTCTACAGTAATATTCTAATTTTCTGAGATACTAAATTTTGGGTTTTCATAAGCTGTAAGTTATAATCATCAAATTTAAAAGAAATAATCACTTGAAATATATCAGTCTGTGTGAAATGAGTCTATATAAAATACGAGTTTCACTTTTTGAATAGAATTACTGAAATAAATCTACTTTTCGATGATATTCTAATATATTGAGATGCACCTGTATATTCTCTTCGCTGAACCTTAGTTTTTTCTTCCTTGAATCTCCATGGTGGCAGTAACTTGCAGGCAATTTCTCCAGTCTTTTAACGGTGCCCTAAATAATGATTGCCCAGCGCGATTCTGGCTTGATAAATATCACGGAAAATGCGGGGAAACACTGTGCGTTAATGTGCGCCTGGTAAAGGCGCTGATTAAGCTGCGGTCGCAAATCAATGTTAGTAAATCAGGCCCTTTACAGGGCGGAGTAAGCACAGTTTGCCCAGCGCGGATGTGGTTTGACCACGGAAAATGCGCAAAAACACTGTGCGTTATGTGCGATCGCAGATTAAGCAGCGGTCGCATGTTAGTAAATCAGGCCCTAAATGTCTTACCTGAGTGTCTCCAGTGCACAGTTTGGGTTCTACAGTCCGCTACAGAGTTCTTGGACCCCAATATCTCCAATACTGTTGACACTGAGATCCACATTTTTCAGTTTTGAAGATGCTTTGCTGAGGATACATGCCAGTGCTGTACAGCTCCTTTCAGTGAGCCCACAGCTATTGAGCCTTTAGGGGAAAACAGCCACCAGTAACTATAAGCTCAATGAAAAGGACACTGCTGCTGTCTGTATATTAGTGTTGTGCTTCTAAACCAATTCAAAAATCATATTAAATATTTCTCCACATATCAGAATTCAAAATGGACAGTCAGGAGTTGTGAAAAGCTGTGGGCAACTTTCACAGGAAAACGTGATAAAAGTTTTTAATGCTGTTTCAAACGTAGTCACATTATACTCTATGCGAATAGTGAGATAATCCATCCCATCTAGTCAATCACATGTTAATTTGCATTCAAGGATTTTATAGAAATTTCAGTTGTTCTATTATTCAAATGGTCAAAATGTGCATTAAAAAGTTGGATGGAAACACAGTGTCATTAACCCCTCCCATCCTGAGAATACACACTGCCACCATACTTACTGAGCCTTCTGAGATTCCTCCACTACTGGCTGCAGCCTTAGGAAACATTCATCAGATCTGATGTACTTCTTCAAGTCAAACACATCCACATTCTGTTCTGATGTCAGCAGCACAAACACTAGAGCTGACCACTGGGCAGGTGAGATTTCAGCTCCAGAAAGAGCCCCAGCACTGAGCAAACTCTGGACCTCTTCCACTAAGGAGTGATCATTGAGTTCATTCAGACAGTGGAAGAGGTTGATGACTCTTTCTGATGAAGGAACCTCCCTGGTGTTTGCTTTAATGTAACTGATTGTTTTTTCATTGCCCATCTGAATTCGTCCTCTCTGTAGTAAGCCATGCAGGAGTGTCTGGTTAGACTCCAGAGAGAGGCCAAGAAGGAAACGGAGGAATAGGTCAAAGCGTCCATCTTCATGCTCCAAAGCTTTGTCCACTGCACTCTTCTGTAAGATGATCATGGATTCCTCCATTGAAGAAGACACATTCAATATTCTTTTCCAAAGCTTTTGGGATTTTTCAGGAGCTTGGTGTCTGGATATAATGTCTTTCCCTTCAACTGCTTTCATCAAAAACACATACAAAGCTGCAAGATACTCCTGGACACTTAAATGCACAAAGCAGAACACCTTTCCTTGATAAAGCCCTGATTCTTCTCGAAAGATTTGGGAGCAGATGCCAGAGCATACTGCTGCCTCTCTGACATCAATGCCAGACTCTTTTAGGTCTTCTTCATAGAAAATAAGATTTCCCTTCACTAACTGTTCATAAGCCAACTTCCCAAGACCAAGGATAACTTCCTGGTTCCACTGTGGATCAAGGTCATGCACATTTTCAAACTTGCTACTTCTCTGTTTGGTCTGGAAAATGAGGAAATAGGTATACATCTCTGTCAAAGTCTTTGGAATCTGCCTACCTCCTGAAGAGCCAAGAATTACCCCAAGAACAGTAGCAGCAATCCAGCAGAACACTGGTATGTGGCACATAATGTGGAGGCTCCTTGATGATTTGATGTGAGAGATGACATTGCTGGCAAGATTCTGATCACTGATCCTCTTCGTGAAGTACTCCTCCTTCTGTGGGTCATTGAACCCTTGTACCTCTGTGACCCGGTCAACACATTCAGGTGGGATTTGATTGGCTGCTGCTGGTCGAGAGGTAATCCAAAGTAAAGCAGAAGGGAGCAGGTTACCCTTGATGACATTTGTCAGGAGTACGTCCAAGGAGGTAACCTGTGTCACATCAGTCAAACTTTCATTTGTCTGAAAGTCTAGTTGGAGTCGACATTCATCCAGACCATCAAAGATGAACAACGCTTTGTACTTCCCTTGACTGGGAAAAGTGAACTGCTTTATTTCTGTGAAAAAGTGGTGGAGGAGATCCATCAAAGAGAGCTGGTCTGTTTTAATGAGGTTAAGCTCCCTAAAAAGTAGTGGAAATATGAAGTGGATATCCTGGTTTTCCCTTCCCTCTGCCCAGTCCAGGATGAACTTCTGAACTGAGAAAGTTTTACCAATGCCAGCAACTCCTTTTGTGACAACACTTCTGATTGGTTTGACCTGGTCAGGTAATGGTTTAAAGATGTCACTGCATTTGATTGATGTGTCCTGTCCAGCTGGTCTCTTGGATCTTGACTCAATCTGTCTGACTTCATGCTCTTCATTTACTTTTCCACTTCCTCCCTCTGTGATGTAGACCTCTGTGTAGATCTTTTCTAGAAGAGCAGAGCCTCCTTGCTTGGGTATACCTTCAAAAACACTCTGGTACTTGTTCTTGAGATGTCTTTTCAGCTTGGTCTGATAAACAACCAGCCCCCCTATGTAAGAAACACATAATCATGTTTTTAAGAAACCAACAATGAGGTAAAATCATGTGTATGCTTCTTTTTTGTGATGAAGCATATTGATGAAAATGAATATGAAGAAGTCTTACTTTGTTGCAGTTTGTCAGCGATATTGCTCCGCTTCATATTCCTAAGGAAGTGCAGTGCCATCTTCAGAGCCCCTTCTCTGGCTTCACTCTCATCGTCCTCTTTACTCTCAAAGTTCTCTTGGTAATCTGGACTCAGCATCCTCTTGAATCTCTTCAGCTCATTCTTCACAAAGGTGATGATCTTCTCCTCTAACACCTAAAGTTCAAATATCTGGTCACGTTTGAACGTAATTATGCCATAAATCCTAAGTACCACAACATCTACTTACATTGACTGCACTTATGTTTACCTAAACTCTTATGGGAACACTTTAGTTAAAAGGTTCCCTTAAAAGCATTCAGGAATTCATTCATAAGCACTGAGGGCCCTATCTTGCACCCAGCGCAATTGACATTGTCACCGACGCATGTATCGTTCCTATCTTGCACCTGGCGCACAGCGCGATTTTCCCTCCAGAGGCGCGCTTCGAAATGAACTTGCGTCGACATGGGCGGGGGCGGAACAGAGAAGGCGTTTCTCTGGCGCAAGCGGTATTTTGCAGTTTCAAAACAACGCTGTGCGCCGTGCGCCATTGACCAAAAAAAAGCTGGTCTAATGTCAGAGGCGCAATGTCTTAAGTCTGTAACGTGTATTCAGAACGCTATTTTAAGGGCGCATGTGCTTGCCCGCACAGTATAGGACCTATAGGCTACACTTTACTTCTGTCGTCTACACGAGAGATTTATACCAATTATTTGGCAAGCCATATATAATTACAAGGAAAATAAAGTATTTACCACATGAGGAAATCATTGTGATATCCATATCCAAGATATTTTAAAAATAGGCATACATCTAGCGTACACATTGCCCCAAATGATTCAAGTTAATTGTAATGGCAGTGTTGTACCCGATTCAGCAGATGCACCCCCTCGATATTTAGTCTTGTGAAACGCAAACAAAAAGGTGTTCTTTTGCGTTCGCTATTATCCGAGGTTGTTGGAAGAAAAACATCGGTTGTTTGTACTCTTTAGAACAGTTCTAAAGACTGTAATAACTTGTGTTCTTCTCTTCCATCTCTTTCACAAATAATCGTAGTATAGTATTTTTCCCTGCATTTGTTTAGGCGAACTGGTTTCCTTTCCGATCAAGCGAGGGTGCTGAAGTATGGGATCCCTGGCGTCCTTGGCGCTATAGACTGTACCCATATTCACAGACGTCCCCCCCCCCCGCCCCCCCCCCCCCCCCAGTGTTTTACACAACATTGCCATGAATCATGGATGTGTCAATGACATAATTGAGGATAGATTAGAGGACTTTAGAAGACGTGAGGTTGAACTGCATGTGCCGATGGGTGCAATATTATTACCACGCATACATAACCTAGTGATTCAGTGAGGGTGAACCCAAAACATCGGAAAGTATGTTTTTGTGACGTTTATTTCAAATATGTTGCCACCAAAAAACGAATGCTAGTAACTGAAAAAATACAAACAAGAAATGAAAAGTAGAACCATTTCTCCAAAAAAGCATGGGAAAATATTGCCGTTCTGGTGGCCTCACGGTCTTCCTCCCGGTAATTCCGCCATCACGATAACAAGCCGCTTTGCAATATGCGCTCCTCGCTCTTAAAGGGAATGTGAGAAGACGCTCTGATTGGTTTATTGCATATTACGCCCAAACCACACCTATGGCTAAGTAACCTCCTTTGGACCAACCCTTTGTTTTTTCCGCCGTTAAAATAGCAACTGCGCCATAGAGCCGCCCACACAGCTACTTGCGTTTGGCGCCATCCTACTTGCGTTTCTGATCGGCAAGATAGGGCCCTGAATGTTTAAATGGAAGAAATTACACTGTAACTGTAAGGGCAGGGGCGTAGCAAGCTTTTCAAAAGTGAGGGGGATGGATGTGATTTGTTTATTAGCCTACCTCCGCCAAGGAGGTTGTGTTTTCGCCCCTGTGTGTTTGTTTGTTTGTCTGATTGTTTGTCAGCAGGATTACGCAGAAACGCATGGACCGATTTCCATCAAACTTTGTGGGGAGATTGGTTAATATAATGGCAATAATTGATTAGATTTTCAGATGTCAAGGTCAAAGGTCAAGTTCACAAGGCGGAGGTTTGCATTCTCTGAATGCTCCCATTTTTGTTAACAATAGAAACGATGGATACAATGACAGAGGTGTACAACATGTATAACATACAAGATATAAAAAGCATCCCATTTAAATGAGTGATACTGACATCATTGAAAGACAGATGCTATGATGAATGCATCCATGGCCAGGATATTTATAACATGCTAGTATGCCTAATGAGTTCGCGATTCACAACTTCACCAGGCGTGAAGAAGCCTCGGAATCTGAATGTAATGCTCAAGCAAACACATTTTCAAAATAATAATAATTGAATATAAGGTCTGCCTAATATTCGTTCGAATTATAGGCTATATATATTTTTAATAGGCCTAATCGAATTTATTATAGCCTATTAACGAAGTTCGGAGTCAAAGCTATTGTCAGGGCCGGTGAGGCCAGGTAAAAGAAGTGAACTCAACAGCAGACAAAGGAACGTTAGAGGAGTATTTAATGAGGAGCAGCAGGCAACAGAAAAGTCAAAAGGGAATGCAAAAATCCAAACTACACAGCAGAGGTACAGGTAAGGTTCAGGCAAAATCCAGTCGTCAAAAACAGGCAGAGAGGTTGGTACACAGGTAGGCAAAAACACAGGCAGAGGTACAAAAGGGACTTGACTTGACTCACGTGGTATTACAAAAGAGGTTAGCAACAGATAGGCAGATGGGCAAAAGTCTCCAAAACACTAGGCAAAGAACAGAGTCCAAAAACAGGCATGGGTCGAGAACAGGCTTGGTTGATAGTCCAGTGGTAGTCTCTCCAACAAGGCTCAGGATAACGACGCGACAATCTGACACTGAATGTCAGTCCTGGTGTGCTTTTAAAGCCGTGCAAACGAGAGGAGTGGAGTCAGGTGTGGCAGAGCATTCACCAGTGATTGGGTGCCTTGCTTGTCAGTCAGGAGACAGGGCAGAGGGAAAACCTGGCACAGAGCACCTGGAACAGCACTGATACAGGTCACAGAGGGCGTGAACCAGGACGGGCCATGACAGCTATAGGCTACTGAAAAGGCAGGCTGTTGGCTACAAACACTCATTACAAACTGATGCTAATTATCTTGGAAAATTATCCAACTGCAGTCAAGTTGTCATTGCTTGTATCAAACCATTGTGAATTTGTCGTAACATTAAAACAGGAGACGACTTACTCCTTGTAGAAGACAGATGCTCAGCGCTCCAGTGGTTTCCTCAGGTGAACGAAATTTTCAGAAGATCAGTCGCGCGCAATGCCAGGATGCTTTATTTTCATTGGTTGCTGGTTAAAATCTTACCCAGATACAACAGATACGCTTTTCTGATTGGCTATTGTTTAGCCCATTTGTTTTTTTGGATTGGCTGATAAGTGGCACCGGATTCGGGGAGACGTGCTTGATTCCTGAGTTTGTTTTTCAGCGTGAGAAATACGATGTGTGGCGGGAGTGCGTGGTTAAAGACCAAAATTAGTGACTCTCACGCTCAATGTGTGACACTTTAGAGTGTGCAAAACTGTGGAAAAACTGCAGAAAAAGTGTGGGTGTTGAACCCTCTCACCGGGAAAAGTGTGGGTGTTAAAACACCCACATCCCCCACGGGTGCGACGCGCCTGTGTAAGGGGGACAATATGACAGCAAGATCTACTCATGTTATGGTTTCATCAGTACACACAGGTAATCATCACACACCTAGTGAATACTGACATATGCTTTTCATAAATGTTACCCCCAGGATGCTGCGCTCGTCTAATGAGCGTTGTTGAGCACTGCTGGCTGTGCAAGTACGACAATCCAGACTATTCTCATTCGTAGTTCCACGTTGGTGGAACAAGCTGCCTAGCAATACCAGAGCAGGGGCGTCCCTCTCTACCCTTAAGAAGCTCTTGAAGACACAACTCTTCAGAGAGCACCTCCTTTCCTATTCCTCTCCCTTTCCTCTAATGCTATCTCCTCTAACTAGTAGTTAACTCTCACTTACAGTAACTCCATTCCTGCACTTTTTTCATTTTCTTATTCAATTCAATTCAATTTGATTTGTATAACGCCATAACAATACAATTGCCTCTAGGCGCTTAACAGAGCCCAGAGCCTAGACCCCCTTAGTGCATGCACAATGGCAACAGGGGCAAGAAAAAACTCCCTGTTAGGCAGGAAGAAACCTTAAGCAGAACCACGGCACATAAGGGGGGACCCATCTGCTTGAGGTCGGCCGGGTGGAGATAGTAAAATAGTATTTATTGTTTCACTAGGTCTCTATTGCTCGAAGCTTGATTGTTCTCTCCTTTATACGTTACTTTGGATGAAAGCGTCTGCCAAATGACTAAATGTAAATGTAAATATAAATGTCATAAACACATATTTTTGCAGTGTTTATGAAGGTGATTTAAATTCCTCATTTAATTACCCTTCAACTAAAGTGTTATTGTGGTTTATAAGTATCGTTGTTATAACTAATTGATACTCAGTATGATAAATTATACAACACTGCTCTTTTGTAGTGTTGCTACAATGTTAGAAGGCTTCTGTAAAGAGCGAAGCAACTTTTTACTGGGATTGATCTATGCTATGCTGTAGCAGTAGCCATTGGGTTAAATGTGAGATAAGTCTGCTTTAACTGCTGCTTTTACTCTAGAGGTTGACTTGTAGTGGAGACATGATGTAGCACTAGCCATTGGGTTTAATGTGAGATAAGTGTGCTTTAACTGCACAACATGACTTAACCCTTCTTAAATGGAAAGGATAAGGGTAAATATGTAAATATGAGTGTACAGTAAGGGAACATTTTATATTAACATATCTATTTCATTAATGTATCCATCCACATATACATATTACATTTTTCATTTATTATCATTATTGATGAGTACGTCTGTGTTTGCTGCATATGAACTGTATTGATTATCATTATTGCTGAGTGTATGTCTGTGTTTGCTGCATATGAACTGTATTCATTATCATTATTGCTGAGTATGTCTGTGTTTGCTGCATATGAACTGTATTCATTATCATTATTGATGAGTGTATGTCTGTGTTTGCTGCAAATGAACTGTATTCATTATCATTATTGATGAGTGTATGTCTGTGTTTGCTGCATATGAACTGTATTCATTATCATTATTGATGAGTGTATGTCTGTGTTTGCTGCATATGAACTGTATTCATTATCATTATTGATGAGTATGTCTGTGTTTGCTGCATATGAACTGTATTCATTATCATTATTGATGAGTGTATGTCTGTGTTTGCTGCATATGAACTGTATTCATTATCATTATTGATGAGTATGTCTGTGTTTGCTGCATATGAACTGTATTCATTATCATTATTGATGAGTGTATGTCTGTGTTTGCTGCATATGAACTGTATTCATTATCATTATTGATGAGTATGTCTGTGTTTGCTGCATATGAACTGTATTCATTATCATTATTGATGAGTGTATGTCTGTGTTTGCTGCATATGAACTGTATTCATTATCATTATTGATGAGTATTCCTGTGTTTGCTGCATATGAACTGTATTCATTATCATTATTGATGAGTATGTCTGTGTTTGCTGCATATGAACTATATTCATTATCATTATTGATGAGTATGTCTGTGTTTGCTGCATATGAACTATATTCATTATCATTATTGATGAGTATGTCTGTGTTTGCTGCATATGAACTGTATTCATTACCATTACTACTGATGTCTGTGTTTGCTGCATATGAACTGTATTCATTATCATTATTGATGAGTATGTCTGTGTTTGCTGCATATGAACTGTATTCATTATCATTATTGATGAGTATGTCTGTGTTTGCTGCATATGAACTGTATTCATTATCATTATTGATGAGTATGTCTGTGTTTGCTGCATATGAACTGTATTCATTATCATTATTGATGAGTATGTCTGTGTTTGCTGCATATGAACTGTATTGATTATCATTATTGATGAGTGTATGTCTGTGTTTGCTGCATATGAACTGTATTCATTATCATTATTGCTGAGTGTATGTCTGTGTTTGCTGCATATGAACTGTATTCATTATCATTATTGATGAGTATGTCTGTGTTTGCTGCATATGAACTGTATTCATTATCATTATTGATTAGTGTATGTCTGTGTTTGCTGCATATGAACTGTATTCATTATCATTATTGATGAGTATGTCTGTGCTTGCTGCATATGAACTGTATTCATTATCATTACTACTGATGTCTGTGTTTGCTGCATATGAACTGTATTGATTATCATTATTGATGAGTATGTCTGTGCTTGCTGCATATGAACTGTATTCATTATCATTATTGATGAGTATGTCTGTGTTTGCTGCAGATGAACTGTATTCATTATCATTATTGATGAGTATGTCTGTGTTTGCTGCATATGAACTGTATTCATTACCATTATTGATGAGTATGTCTGTGTTTGCTGCATATGAACTGTATTCATTATCATTATTGATGAGTATGTCTGTGTTTGCTGCAGATGAACTGTATTCATTATCATTATTGATGAGTATGTCTGTGTTTGCTGCATATGAACTGTATTCATTACCATTATTGATGAGTATGTCTGTGTTTGCTGCATATGAACTGTATTCATTATCATTATTGATGAGTATGTCTGTGTTTGCTGCATATGAACTATATTCATTATCATTATTGATGAGTATGTCTGTGTTTGCTGCATATGAACTGTATTCATTATCATTATTGATGAGTATGTCTGTGTTTGCTGCATATGAACTATATTGATTATCATTATTGATGAGTATGTCTGTGTTTGCTGCAGATGAACTGTATTGATTATCATTATTGATGAGTATGTCTGTGTTTGCTGCATATGAACTGTGTTCATTATCATTATTGCTGAGTGTATGTCTGTGTTTGCTGCATATGAACTATATTCATTATCATTATTGATGAGTATGTCTGTGTTTGCTGCATATGAACTGTATTCATTATCATTATTGATGAGTGTATGTCTGTGTTTGCTGCATATGAACTGTATTCATTATCATTATTGATGAGTATGTCTGTGTTTGCTGCATATGAACTGTATTCATTATCATTATTGATGAGTGTATGTCTGTGTTTGCTGCATATGAACTGTATTCATTATCATTATTGATGAGTATGTCTGTGTTTGCTGCATATGAACTGTATTCATTATCATTATTGATGAGTATGTCTGTGCTTGCTGCATATGAACTGTATTCATTATCATTACTACTGATGTCTGTGTTTGCTGCATATGAACTGTATTGATTATCATTATTGATGAGTATGTCTGTGTTTGCTGCATATGAACTGTATTCATTATCATTATTGATGAGTATGTCTGTGTTTGCTGCATATGAACTGTATTCATTATCATTATTGATGAGTATGTCTGTGCTTGCTGCATATGAACTGTATTCATTATCATTACTACTGATGTCTGTGTTTGCTGCATATGAACTGTATTGATTATCATTATTGATGAGTATGTCTGTGTTTGCTGCATATGAACTGTATTCATTATCATTATTGATGAGTATGTCTGTGCTTGCTGCAGATGAACTGTATTCATTATCACTACTACTGATGTCTGTGTTTGCTGCATATGAACTGTATTCATTATCATTATTGATGAGTGTATGTCTGTGTTTGCTGCATATGAACTGTATTGATTATCATTATTGATGAGTATGTCTGTGCTTGCTGCATATGAACTGTATTCATTATCATTATTGATGAGTATGTCTGTGCTTGCTGCATATGAACTGTATTCATTATCATTATTGCTGAGTGTATGTCTGTGTTTGCTGCATATGAACTGTGTTCATTATCATTATTGATGAGTATGTCTGTGTTTGCTGCATATGAACTGTGTTCATTATCATTATTGATGAGTATGTCTGTGTTTGCTGCATATGAACTGTATTCATTATCATTATTGATGAGTACGTCTGCGTTTGCTGCATATGAACTGTATTCTTTCTCCCAGCATGCAATTCCCAGGGTGTCTGCAGGTTTTAACAAGTGCAATTTTAGACTTTTTTAGACCTTTTTTAGACCATCATGGGTTCAATTTAAGACCTTCACGGCGTATCAAAAAAAAGAAATAACAAAGCCAGACTGCGGCCAATTGACATTTATTGTCAATGAAACAAACATACAGCCGCGGAAAAAATTAAGAGACCACTTCAAAATTATCAGTTTCTCTGGTTTTACTATTTATTGGTATGTGTTAAAGTAAAACGTACATTTTAGTTTTATTCTATAACCTACTGGCAACATTCCTATCAAATTTCAAATAAAAATATTGTCATTTAGATCATTTATTTGCAGAAAAATGACAATTGGTCAAAATAGCATGGAAACTGATAATTTTGAAGTGGTCTCTTAATTTTTTCCGCGGCTGTATATACATCCATTATTTTACATGCTTCTAAGCTGTGCACTTTTGGTGGCAATTTCATCCTCCAGAACCTTAAGCTGGGAGAGTTTGTCTTTAGCAGCCCTCCTCAGAGCATTGGATTTTGAGAGGAGCTCTGCCATTTTGCTGCCAGCCTTGCCCATAGTGTCAGATGAGCCCAATTGTTCGCGAATGCTGGACGCAGCACTAGAACTAGTACTACCGGTAGAGCTATTATTTATGCTAGCTGCAGAACAAAACTGGGCTATACCATGTCGCGCCGCATTTGCCGAGTCCTGGTGCTTACTTGACTTTGTGTGCGATTCCAGTGCCTTAATGCCCAGGGTGACGAGTTTTAGAGTTCTTTTGCAGAGAATGCAGTAAGCCTCACTGTCGTTGGGAACGCGTTTCAACCAGTCCGAAAATTCCGGTCGCGAGAGCCAGTTATCATTGAGTTTGCATTTCCCCATCTTCTTCTGCCATTTAGTTGTCTTCTACTTCATAACTTCCCGCCTTGCTCGCACACAGGGAATCAAAATACTTGCTACTGCAAGTGACGAGAGTACATTTCCGTTTCACATCCGTAGTTTTCTTATTACGTTCCACTAACAGCAACATGTCATGTAGAACTACACGGACCATAACTGCGCCCATTACAGGAAAAGAAAAAACAGAACGTCGTGGAAAAGGACGTAAAAAAAAAATTTTTTTGGGTCGATATTTTGCATTGAAACGTAGGTCTTAAATTACTCCAACTCAATTTTAGACATATAGTGCAAAAAATCGCTATATTTTAGACTTTTTAAGGCCTAAAATGGAAAATGTGTAATTTTAGACTTTTTAAGACTTTTTAAAGGCACCCAGTGCAACTTTCGAGGCTTAAAAATAAACATTCAATTTCTAGTCTTTTTTACACGTAGTAAGTTTCAATATCTCCATACCATTACATACCGACATTCATACAGCAAACATGAGACGTCGTTGTGTGGTGAGAACTGATAGAAAATCGATAACAACAACATCGCTGCCATTTTCTTTATTTTTTTTAACCTGCAATAAATAAAGCAGGCTTCCAGTCAATGGAAAAATGGCTTCTCCCCACCGGCGATTGTTGTTGTTTACGATTTTCTATCAGTTCTCACCACACAACGACGTCTCATCTTTGCTCCTTGAATGTCGATATGTAATGGTATGGAGTTATTGAAACTTACTACGTGTAAAAAAGACTAGAAATTGAATGTTTATTTTTCATTGAATGTTTACATAAAGTTGCACTGGGTGCCTTTAAGACCCCGCGGACACCCTGAATTCCCCATCACTTCAGTTATATTCAGTATTGTCAACTCTGGGCATATTCAGTAAAGCACAGGGGGTCAAACATAATAACCTAATTGCATTTGTTTTTCCTAATGCATTTTAAGGGTTGTGAGTCAGAATGTCTCTTAAGAATATGGAGGTTTATGAGAACAAAAGTTTTTTAATTGTTTTGAATCGATCCAGTAATTGCTTCAAAAACAGCGTAAATTAGATGTCTGCTCCGGATCACGTTGTGACGTTTCTGACGTCAAACGCATCACAAAGCGAGGGAATCTGCAGAGGAAAGCCCAGGCAGATGAACAGTGGGCTGTTAAGGGACCGGTAATGTATTATTCATATTTAATAATGATATGCCATAGTCAATAATTCCATCTTATTTATATCTAGTATAAATAAGATTTTATTTGTACTTTTCTAGAATGCCAGCATTTCTTGGGTGAATTTGCTTGGGCTTGACCTGGGGGGGAAGGTGTGAGACTGCTCTCACCCTCCCCCTCCAGGTAGAGACAAAGGGACCTTCTCCCAATGGCCTATTTTGAAAAGATGGTAACACCCCTTAAAATTAGTGTATACAGCTAACTCTCTCAGAAGGAGTAGACAGATAATCTTGAGGTGAAGCTGGTGAGTGGAACTCAAGCTCTGTCTCACAATGGTAGGCCGCCATTGTTTCAAGAATAAACCTGAAACATGACTGACAAATCCACAAACTGAGTCTTCCAACATATGGTGGAAAATTAGATACCATCAGCTGATGTCTGAGTTTTTGGTCTTTATGTTTCTAGTTTATTGTAGAATGAACTTAAAATAGGGTTTATCATCCAAAAACTTTCGCAACTGATTTAAACATGGAGAAATATTGTTGTTTTGTATGCCTTATTGTGCTATGATTTAACTGGTCTGGCCCACTTCAGATCAGAGTGGGCAGTATGTTGTTATCCAAACCTGGAATATGTGTTTGAGGTCTTCCTGTTGAGACTTGGTAAACGGGTCACTGACAGCATCTGGGTCCCATTCCTGCATCTGGCCTCTGTGTATAAAGCATTGAGTGGATAACAGCATTAAAGCCTGAAAGTGGGATACATTAGGTGCACAACAAGCCCCATGTTAATTCAGTGCTGCTGTGTACGGTGCCTTGTTTAAAAAGCAAAATTAAATCAAATTTAGTTGTAGTCAAATTAGTCTCTCAACATTCTTTGTGCTGATTTATTTAACCCTAGGATTCATAATGTTCTATGGAGTCTGATTCATTTAACCCTAGAATACATAATGTTTTATGGAGTCTGATGAGACATTTGCAGTGAAATGTGGTGTGACAGATAGTGCTTCAAATATGGTGAGGGCAATACAAAGGGTTCAACAGGTGCATGGCTCAGTTCTCGCGTTTGGTTTTCACAGGTGCGTTGAAAGAAAACCAAGGTGTAAAGACAAAGCAAAAATGGATTGCACGATCACTGCTTGTGTCCATCATTAAAACAAGGTTACTAGTGAGACTCCACAAAGTGAATGGGAAGCTAGGGATTACAGTAAATGCTTTGGTGCATAATGTTTCCAACGAGTGATATTTCATATTCCATCATTGAAACTATCATGTTGAATATATTACACAAATTGATGTGTCATTTATGTGACAATGAGTCAGCAATTCTGGCAAAATGTCTCGTGAATGATTTATGGCTCTGTACAAACCCCTGTGTTTGATTGACATTCATTGTGTTCTTACACTGGAGCTTTTGTGAACGCAGACACAGAACGGACAACTACAAGACCGTGCAAAGCAATTTTCTGAATTTGACAAAAGGTGTATTAGATAAGAGTCATGGTGTCACACCAGAGCGTGATCCTGTGACCTACTGTCACTCACACACTCACTCCCTTCACTGAGAGTACTGATGACCAGCACCTGTCACTCACACACTCACACACTCACTCCCTTCACTGAGAGTACTGATGACCAGCACCTGTCACTCACACACTCACACACTCACTCCCTTCACTGAGAGTACTGATGACCAGCACCTGTCACTCCCTTCACTGAGAGTACTGATGGCCAGCACCTGTCACTCACACACTTAAACCCCTCACTCCCTTCACTGAGAGTACTGATGGCCAGCACCTGTCACTCCCTTCACTGAGAGTACTGATGGCCAGCACCTGTCACTCACACACTTAAACCCCTCACTCCCTTCACTGAGAGTACTGATGGCCAGCACCTGTCACTCCCTTCACTGAGAGTACTGATGACCAGCACCTGTCACTCCCTTCACTGAGAGTACTGATGACCAGCACCTGTCACTCACACACTTAAACCCCTCACTCCCTTCACTGAGAGTACTGATGGCCAGCACCTGTCACTCCCTTCACTGAGAGTACTGATGGCCAGCACCTGTCACTCACACACTCACTCCCTTCACTGAGAGTAATGATGACCAGCACCTGTCACTCACACACCTAAACCCCTCACTCCCTTCACTGAGAGTACTGATGACCAGCACCTGTCACTCACACACTTAAACCACTCACTCCCTTCACTGAGAGTACTGATGACCGGCACCTGTCACTCACACACTTAAACCCCTCCCTCCCTTCACTGAGAGTACTGATGGCCAGCACCTGTCACTCCCTTCACTGAGAGTACTGATGACCAGCACCTGTCACTCACACACTCACTCCCTTCACTGAGAGTACTGATGGCCAGCACCTGTCACTCCCTTCACTGAGAGTACTGATGGCCAGCACCTGTCACTCACACACTTAAACCCCTCACTCCCTTCACTGAGAGTACTGATGGCCAGCACCTGTCACTCACACACTTAAACCACTCACTCCCTTCACTGAGAGTACTGATGGCCAGCACCTGTCACTCCCTTCACTGAGAGTACTGATGGCCAGCACCTGTCACTCACACACTCACACACTCACTCCCTTCACTGAGAGTACTGATGGCCAGCACCTGTCACTCCCTTCACTGAGAGTACTGATGGCCAGCACCTGTCACTCACACACTTAAACCCCTCACTCCCTTCACTGAGAGTACTGATGGCCGGCACCTGTCACTCACACACTCACTCCCTTCACTGAGAGTACTGATGGCCAGCACCTGTCACTCACACACTCACTCCCTTCACTGAGAGTACTGATGACCAGCACCTGTCACTCACACACTCACTCCCTTCACTGAGAGTACTGATGACCAGCACCTGTCACTCCCACACTTAAACCCCTCACTCCCTTCACTGAGAGTACTGATGACCAGCACCTGTCACTCCCTTCACTGAGAGTACTGATGACCAGCACCTGTCACTCACACACTCACACACTCACTCCCTTCACTGAGAGTACTGATGACCAGCACCTGTCACTCACACACCTAAACCCCTCACTCCCTTCACTGAGAGTACTGATGACCAGCACCTGTCACTCACACACTCACACACTCACTCCCTTCACTGAGAGTACTGATGACCAGCACCTGTCACTCACACACCTAAACCCCTTACTCCCTTCACTGAGAGTACTGATGACCAGCACCTGTCACTCACACACTTAAACCACTCACTCCCTTCACTGAGAGTACTGATGACCAGCACCTGTCACTCACACACTTAAACCACTCACTCCCTTCACTGAGAGTACTGATGGCCAGCACCTGTCACTCCCTTCACTGAGAGTACTGATGACCAGCACCTGTCACTCACACACTTAAACCACTCACTCCCTTCACTGAGAGTACTGATGACCAGCACCTGTCACTCACACACTGAGAGTACTGATGACCAGCACCTGTCACTCACATACTCACTCCCTTCACTGAGAGTACTGATGACCAGCACCTGTCACTCACACACTCACACACTCACTCCCTTCACTGAGAGTACTGATGACCAGCACCTGTCACTCACACACTCACTCCCTTCACTGAGAGTACTGATGGCCGGCACCTGTCACTCACACACTCACTCCCTTCACTGAGAGTACTGATGACCAGCACCTGTCACTCACACACTCACACACTCACTCCCTTCACTGAGAGTACTGATGACCAGCACCTGTCACTCACACACTCACACACTCACTCCCTTCACTGAGAGTACTGATGACCAGCACCTGTCACTCACACACTCACTCCCTTCACTGAGAGTACTGATGACCAGCACCTGTCACTCACACACTCACACACTCACTCCCTTCACTGAGAGTACTGATGACCAGCACCTGTCACTCACACACTCACACACTCACTCCCTTCACTGAGAGTACTGATGACCAGCACCTGTCACTCACACACTCACACACTCACTCCCTTCACTGAGAGTACTGATGACCAGCACCTGTCACTCACACACTCACACACTCACTCCCTTCACTGAGAGTACTGATGGCCGGCACCTGTCACTCACACACTCACACACTCACTCCCTTCACTGAGAGTACTGATGGCCGGCACCTGTCACTCACACACTCACACACTCACTCCCTTCACTGAGAGTACTGATGACCAGCACCTGTCACTCACACACTCACACACTCACTCCCTTCACTGAGAGTACTGATGGCCGGCACCTGTCACTCACACACTCACTCCCTTCACTGAGAGTACTGATGACCAGCACCTGTCACTCCCTTCACTGAGAGTACTGATGACCAGCACCTGTCACTCACACACTCACTCCCTTCACTGAGAGTACTGATGGCCGGCACCTGTCACTCACACACTCACTCCCTTCACTGAGAGTACTGATGACCAGCACCTGTCACTCACACACTCACACACTCACTCCCTTCACTGAGAGTACTGATGACCAGCACCTGTCACTCACACACTCACACACTCACTCCCTTCACTGAGAGTACTGATGACCAGCACCTGTCACTCACACACTCACTCCCTTCACTGAGAGTACTGATGACCAGCACCTGTCACTCACACACTCACACACTCACTCCCTTCACTGAGAGTACTGATGACCAGCACCTGTCACTCACACACTCACACACTCACTCCCTTCACTGAGAGTACTGATGACCAGCACCTGTCTCTCACACACTCACACACTCACTCCCTTCACTGAGAGTACTGATGACCAGCACCTGTCACTCACACACTCACACACTCACTCCCTTCACTGAGAGTACTGATGGCCGGCACCTGTCACTCACACACTCACACACTCACTCCCTTCACTGAGAGTACTGATGGCCGGCACCTGTCACTCACACACTCACACACTCACTCCCTTCACTGAGAGTACTGATGACCAGCACCTGTCACTCCCACACTTAAACCCCTCACTCCCTTCACTGAGAGTACTGATGGCCGGCACCTGTCACTCCCTTCACTGAGAGTACTGATGACCAGCACCTGTCACTCACACACTCACACACTCACTCCCTTCACTGAGAGTACTGATGGCCAGCACCTGTCACTCCCTTCACTGAGAGTACTGATGGCCGGCACCTGTCACTCACACACTCACTCCCTTCACTGAGAGTACTTGTGAAGGAAATTATTAAATATTATCATGAAGTGTTAGACTTAAAGGAAATTCTTATAACTGCTATTTTCTAAAGTGTTCTGTGCTGTTGGTTATGTGCCCTGTTTCTCTGTCTTGTTCAATGGAATGCTGTCTCTTGAGAGAGGGGGTTGAAGTTATCTTAGAAAGGCATTGTTTAGTTAAGGTATTTACAACTTCCGTCTCCAACCCTGGGAAAACCAACTATGTTGAAACTGAAACTAATGTCATGAATGTTTACATTGAGATTGCAATGGCGATTGATGAGGCCAGGTGTTCTGTTAAACTTTTCGTGATTGTTTGTTTTAATTAAGCAAGGTTCCTTATCTTAGTAGGACAGAGGCCAGATGGCAACTCCGGACAGAGGAGGGGTTAAAATGTATTTTGTAACCTATGCTGTGAATTCTAATAAATGGTCTTGCGCCAGGAGCAAGAGCTCAGAGTTGACACGAGTGGTAACACTGCACTGCAGTGTAACACCGTTGCTCTCCGCTAAAGGCCTTAGCGTAATAGATCTGTTATAAACTTTGCTGTGGTTTGTGGTGTCATTTTATTCTAAGTTATTCTAACAACTTAGCAGAGTTCAGGATTTTTTCCTGACATCTTGGTCCTTACGAGCTGGATCCCTCAAGATCGCCGCCGAGATGCAGACCCTGGAAGCTGACGACGTTGCGCAACGCCTGCCACGACTAGGTTCGGCAGAAAGACCTGTGTAGTGAAATTCTGCATAGGCCAGCTGACGGTTCTGCACCTGGGAGGTGGATCTGACGGGATCTGGAATCAGCTTTGACCCACATATAAGTAAGTGTACTGGTCATTTACTAACAGAGTAGTAGTTAAAGCATTGCCTGGGGCTGCTTAATTAAAAAACAGACAATAGCTATAAAGAGATTCTGGGAATCTAACGATGTCTGGGACATCAAAAACATGTTTTTAACAAGTCTGGGACTTGAATGGTGTAGAGTGATTTGCATCGGTGTGAATGGACGTCTGTATGAATGTTGTGTGTGAGTGGAGTTTAGTGATTAAGCAGAATTAAAACAGTGAAAAGCCGGGCACCGCAGAGTTTTGTGTTCCGACGCTTTTACTGATTCATTTGATATATTCTGTTTAATCCAAAAAACTCACCATAGTAATGTTGTAGTGGCAATAAGAAGTACATGGTTAAGGAAACATACTAATAGCCAAATTAGCCATACAAAGTACGTAGAAGGTTGGATAGAGAAAAACGTTGAGCGGAAAAAAACTGTGTCTCGTTTCATTGACATGGTCTGGTCGAGCAGTTATGACGTCATCACTAACAGACAATTTAAATTGACCACGATCCGTGAAAAGTCATACTTATGTATTACTTAAATGAATGTATGACAAATGTTTATAGTTCGCAATACGTTTACAGCTCGTCCTAATTATAATAAGTTTTGGAGAAAGGTTCTAACGTGTCTTCAGAAATCATAGCGTATGAGAAGACTTCGCTGAAGCCCAAAGCCTAGAATTTGAGCACCGGTTGAAAAAAGCCCTATTGGGAGAATAAGAAAGGTAGAAGTGTGGATTATAAGAGCAAAGAAAGAAACATAGCAGGTTAAATAGAAAGCTGGAGAAGGAGAGAAAGAAGAAGGGAGAAAAGAAAAAGCAAGTTTGATAAGCTCTGAAGAGGGTGATGAGTATGTAGGGACTAGAAATAAAAGAAAGTAAAAATAATACTAAAGTCCGTCTCCTTATAGAGACGCAGGCGAGGGAGAGAACATCATCATCGCAGCATTAAAAAGGCATACAATAATTGTATGGAGTATTATGATAATGATGACGCTAAATCTATATGCTATTTGATACATGATATAAATAATATAAGTGCAGATCGATTACAGAATTAGGAATTTCGGTCTGATCAACCGAAATGTCTCTATTCCATAATGGATTTGCCTAATATAGTGCAGAAATGATAAAGTTAGTATAAGAGGTGCCGCATCCCTTAAAGGGTGTGGATAGCCTACTAGAGAATTCAGGATAGCTATTAGCGTAAAGAAGTTATGAATTGAACTTAGTCAGAGTTGAAAGAGCAATAACTATGAGTCTTTATGCCAAAGAGAATACGAATAGTCACGAGAATTAGTTAAAAGAAGGTCAGCATTAGTTAACATCCAAAAAAGAAACTATAACAGTGGCAACAATGTCAACAGATAAATAATTCGCTAACAGGATACTTTTTAAAAGCACAAGTCGGGTTCATCCTCTGTCCGTTTAAATCTTCTTGAATAAGATGTAATGACTAAACTAAGCTTAGCCATATACCACGGAGTAGGTAGGTAAGACGGCAAGGCTATGTGATAGTTAAACAGCACGTGTATTAATATAAGAAGGGCAAAAGGAAAGTTCAGAGACTTTCTATACATGGGTTAATTTATTTACATGGCTGGGTTTTGTGGTATGTGTTTTCACTCACATGGACACATAATTTGAATGATCTGTCTTAAAACTCAGCGTAGAGGTTAGAAAGTCACTTCTATAGTCATCTAATTGGTTAAATACCTATAGCATTAATAGTCAAACAAAGTATGCGGTCCCCTTAATGGTAAAGCTATGACCGTGTTTGCAGGGTAAAGGGGTGTTCTCCCCTTCTGTAGGAGCCATTTTGGTATTCATTTTATGTTATTTTAATGTTTCTATTTTTGCGAGGATTTGTGCCCTCTACAGGTGAAAAGGAGGATAAATAGGAGCGTGACCCGGTGGTAGACGCGGCTGATTGGGAGCACAAAGCTTTTTGAACTTGGGCTGTGGTATCTGGCAACGGTGATGGCGAGGATAGGCCTCGTTGCTCTGTGTTTAAACTTTATTTATTTATTTGCAAAACAAGTTGTACCATCATTTTGTTAATAAAGCAAACAGCTTTAAACGGACCTCGCTGGATTACCTTTCTTTCAAGCGTCAACAATTCCCCTGATCAACGCCACCAAACAAGTGATAAAGCAAAGGGACAACTAAGGATAAATTATCACTATATTAGTCAAAAAGCTTGCTTTTGGATCTGGATAACCCTTTGGATTACGACGAGGATTGGATTTCCAAAGCTACGCCAGGAACAGGCCGCAAAGGAACAAAGGAAAGCCGATGCAAACAAAGCCCGAAAGTGCGGTAGGCCTCTGAACTTTAAAAAGTACAGTTTTCATGGACAAAGAGCTCTAGGAGCCGAAGATTGGATTTATTAGTTAGATAATATTTTTGTTTGAATTATGGATTGCCTTTGGAGCAAGTTTGATAAGACTTTAAGTTACTAGAGGAAAGTTAAGCGCTACTTGTTCATTTATGCGCGCATTTGCCCCCTTGCTGGATTGATTAATTGCAACGGAGCATAAACATTTTTGGAAAGGATACTTTGATTTTTGTGAAGATAATTCCCTTTTTGTTACACAATGGCTGGTGAACACGGTAAGCCAGAAGACACAAATGTGCCAACTGAGCTGGATGAAAATGAAGCCGCAAAAGATTTGCGTAAAGCGAGAAAGATAAAACTCGGAATGCTTACACGCAAGATGAACTTTATTAAAAAATTGATGACTGTTCCGTCAAATGTAGAACAAGTGATGGAAAATGTAGCACAATATGATGATTTATTGGGTGAATTTGAAGCTAGTCACAACGATTATCAGCATGTATTGGCAGAAAAGGAACGCGAATCTGATGACGTGTGGTATCAACCTAAAGGAGAGATTAATAAATCGTTCCTGTTGGAGGCGAATGCATGGCTAGTTGAACACAAACGGTGCGATGATAATGATGATGATGAGGAAATAAGACCTGAGGACAGTGTTTCTGCAACTCAGGCGAGGAAAGTAGACGATACGGGATCAAAGGTCTCTTCAACCTCCTCAGCCTTGAGTCGCGCAGCACCGGACAAGGCTGCGCTAGAAGTTAGATTGGCGGCTCTTAAAGAAAAGCACGCCATAGAGAGCGAGGAAGCAGAATTAGCCCAAAGACAAGCAGAATTGGCTGAAGGACAAGAAAAATTGAGAAAACAAAAGGAAATGTTAGCTGTCCAAAGTGAATTAGATGCAGCCAATGCCAAACTTGATGTATTAAGTGATCGAAAAAGCAGTGTTTCACAGAGAGATGGAATGAATGAGCATTTGGAGAAAACGCTTAAATTACAGGGGCATAGCAAAGGAATGCAAGATGCCAGTGTTAGACTTAAATCGAGTGCCCTTCCGCCTCAACCAATGCTACTTCATGCCAGAGCCAAAGAGCCGTATTTCCTTCCTTCTTTGCGGCCCCCTGTCTGGCCAGACCCATCTCTGTACAGATCCACTGCCCAGCCAAGTCAACGACAGTCTCAGCCACAACTCCTAAGCCATACTTATGAGCCTTCACACCATAGGTCCTCTCATCAAACCACTCTGCACCCCCAAGGTCCATCACAGCCCCACTTAGCACCCCACTCCGGACGACAGTCCCAAGGGGATGAACCTAGGATCTCTCTTGGAGAACAAGACACTGCTGTCTATGAAATTCTGCAGAGGCAAAATGACATCACAGCATCTTTGATTAGGCAACAGGACAAAGCATTCTTGCCACGAAAGGAGATGAAGGTTTTTAGTAATGATCCAATTGACTACAGATCCTTTATCAGTTCATTTGAACATATTATAGAGAGCAAAATTGACAATGCAAAGGATAAATTGTTTTATCTAGAGCAATACACATCTGGACAGGCCAGAGAGCTAGTTAAGACATGTCTCTTCTTAGACGCAAATATTGGATTTGCAAGAGCCAAAGAATTGCTCCAAGAGCACTTTGGAAATGAGTATTTAGTCTCCAATGCATACATTCAAAAGGCATTGACCTGGCCCTCCATTCGATCTGAGGATTCGCAAACCCTGAAATCCTATGCTCTGTACCTCAGAGGTTGCTTGAATGGCATGAATGAAATTGCCTACATGGATGAACTAAATCTGGCTTCTAATTTGAAGTTGTTAGTCAGCAAATTGCCCTACAAGTTGAGAGGGGGATGGAGAGTAGAAGTATGCAAGCTTCAAGAAACTACAAACCGCAGAGCCACATTCGGAACCTTAGTTGAGTTTATCGAAAGAGAAGTCAAAATCTTGACAGATCCTGTCTTTGGTGATATACAAGATCCCTCACCAAAAGCACAAGGTCCAAGGCCCATTCACTCAAGTTCCGTGAAAACCAAATTCAGTGACAAGGGCTTCACAACCAATGCAGCAACCATTGATGTTATCCCCACTCATCACAAACAGTGGAATAGCCCATCACCAGGCCAACATAGGCCATACTGTCTGTTTTGCGCAGGAGAACATTTAATGGCAAGCTGCTCTTGGTTTAAAAAGAAACGTCACACTGACAAAATTGCATTCTTGAAAGAAAGAGGTATCTGTTTTGCATGTCTCTTAACAGGCCATATGAGTAAGGACTGCAACAAGCGTCAGTCATGCACCATTTGCAAGAGGGCGCATCCTACTGTACTGCACATAGGACAAGTGGAGCAGAACAAAGGAGCAGGAAAACAGGAAACAAATAAGGAAACCGCCAAGGAACCCAACAGGGTGAACACAGGCCTTGTTTCCCTCGAAACATGCAGTCAAACTGGGGCCGGTGAGGAACGGTGTCTGATGTCCATCGTACCCGTAAAGGTAAAATCAAACAAGGGCAGCACAGTTGTAAAAGCTTATGCATTTCTTGACCCCGGCAGCTCTGCCACATTTTGTACTGATAGATTAATGCGGCAACTAAAGGTACAAGGAAAAAGAACAAGCATCATGCTGCGCACAATGGGCCAGGAGAAAAATATGTCTACTAACATCATCACAGGACTGGAAGTAAGTGGACTTCATGACAATGGGTTCATAACTCTGCCAGAGACATTCACACAAACAAAGATTCCTGTATCAAAGAGTAACATACCCAACCAGAAGTCTCTATCAAAGTGGCCTTATCTTAAAGATGTCAAACTTTCCACCATTGATGCAGGCATTGAATTGCTGATAGGCACAAACGCACCAAAAGCAATAGAGCCCTGGCAAGTCATAAACAGCGAAGGAGATGGCCCATATGCAATGAAAACACTTCTTGGATGGGTAGTGAATGGCCCAGTAGGGAAAGGATCTACCAATGAAATTCAGTCTCATACAGTCAACCGAATTTCAGCGAATTTGTGCGAAGAGGTGAAGGAAATGTCCATTGAAGACAAACAGTTTTTGAAAAACACAGATGAATCTTCTAAAATTGTGGATGGACATTACAGTCTAAAGTTACCATTTAGGAAGGATCATGGTACATTGCCTAATAACTGTAGCCTTGCAGAACAACGTCTCCAAAGCCGGAAAAGGAAATTCAAATTCAGGAAACAGTCAGTCATGAATGGAGTGTATGCTGCTTTGAATGACACAACCAGCAAAGGACAATCAGAAATTGTGCCAAAGGGGCAACTGACCAGAATGGATAGAAAGGTGTGGAACCTGTCCCACCATGAAGTTTACCACCCAAAGAAACGAAAATTAAAGGTTGTGTTTGATTGTGGAGCATCATTTTGTGGAAGAGCATTGAATGCAGAAGTGCTCAAAGGGCCTGACTTAACCAACAGTCTTGTAGATGTGCTCAACAGCTTGCGTCAGGAACCAATAGGACGAAAAGGACGAATGGCGGACATAGACCATAGGGGTCTACACATCATTACTGAACAGAGGGGTCTGCTCACCATTACTGACCAGAGGGGTCTACGCACGGACCAGAGGGGTCTACTCACTGACCAGAGGGGTTTACGCACGGACCAGAGGGGTCTACTCACTGACCAGAGGGGTCTACTCACTGACCAGAGGGGTCTACGCACGGACCAGAGGGGTCTACGCACGGACCAGAGGGGTCTACGCACGGACCAGAGGGGTCTATTCGTCACTGACCAGAGGGGTCTACTCGTCACTGACCAGAGGGGTCTACGCACTGACCAGAGGGGTCTACGCACGGACCAGAGGGGTCTCATCACTATCGACCAAAGGGGTCTACACATCACCGACCAGAGGGGTCTACACATCACTGACCAGAGGGGTCTACACATCACTGCTGACCAGAGGGGTCTAATCATGACCAGAGGGGTCTACAGAGTGCCAAAAGTGGAATACCAAAAGGAGGAACTTCCAGTGTGGAGATCCAGTGTTGCTTTACGGGTGGACCCAACTGCACAAGGAGGCTCCTGCGTTGTAGGAAGAATAATTGAAGTTTTCCCTGACCAGAAAGGGCTTGTGTGCACCGTGACAATCAAGACCCAAAGCAGCATCATAAAAGACCCATGACAAAGCTCTGTTTGAGGGTGGTGAAGACAAAGCTTGAAGAGTCAAGATGAAAATGGTCAAGTACTCTCACTATCTTGTCTGTAATATGCTTGATTTGATGCATAGAAACGTAATGATTTTAAGGCTCCTATTTTGATTTAATTTAGTAATTGTTTTGCTCACCAAATACAATTAGGGGCCGGTTATGTAGGAGCCATTTTGGTATTCATTTTATGTTATTTTAATGTTTCTATTTTTGCGAGGATTTGTGCCCTCTACAGGTGAAAAGGAGGATAAATAGGAGCGTGACCCGGTGGTAGACGCGGCTGATTGGGAGCACAAAGCTTTTTGAACTTGGGCTGTGGTATCTGGCAACGGTGATGGCGAGGATAGGCCTCGTTGCTCTGTGTTTAAACTTTATTTATTTATTTGCAAAACAAGTTGTACCATCATTTTGTTAATAAAGCAAACAGCTTTAAACGGACCTCGCTGGATTACCTTTCTTTCAAGCGTCAACAATTCCCCTGATCAACGCCACCAAACAAGTGATAAAGCAAAGGGACAACTAAGGATAAATTATCACTATACCTTCGACTAATCTACAGGCTGACGGTACTGCCAAGTATCTTGGCTGTGTAGAAGTAACACAGGGATAAAGCTGACTGACTTGAAGGAAAGTTAGCAACATTTACTTTCCGAATTAAATACTCGACGCTGTCGGAAAATTCTCAAAACAAATTAAATTACCAGAAGGTTAACCAAGTAAAAATTAATAGTGAGATTCTTAAAATCGGTACTTTTGTCTGTCAGAAGCGAAAACGCAAGATTAAATCGTATTATCTGATCCATACATTTAGTTCACACGTAAGGTGTCCTAATAGCCATGGAGTAGGACTGAATACTTGAGATATAAGATTGAGCCTACATGATTTATTTTAAAAGATAAGATCAGTGTGTGTTGTTACAATTACGAGTAGGCCTAATTGTGAGCATGTTGTTATGGGACAAAGTCTTCGTCCTGGGTGTATGTTTTTAAGGTAGCCTATATGGAAAGAAGATACTTTTTTGGGAAAAACATAAGAAACATTATAGACGTATTATCTAGGCCCATGCAGGTTGTTTAAGTGACTGGCTGTATGTGGTCATATTACACCATGGAATAGTGCAGCAGAAGGCTGTGTGTGTGTTTGTTCTAGTTGTTTTGTCTGATCCATTATCTGAGGATCGATTGTTTTTGTCTAGAGATGTTTTGGTTTAGGAGAAATCGCGTTTTTCATTCTTTCTGTTATTTTTTTATTTGGGGTGATTGAAAATCAAAGAGTTCATTGTTGATTTTCAGCCCATAGTTTTGCGTAGCTGGCATACACTGCATGGAAATGCTGCTACAGGGTAATATCAGGGGTCTCTGCTCAGAGATTCTAGGTTGTCAATGGAAGTGATTGATGTCTAGCTTGTTTGTTTAAGCAGAGAGATAGTTGCATTGATCAGGGCATGTCTGTTATCTCAAATGGCAGGAAATGTATACATGGACAGCAAAGGCTTTTGCTGCTTCACACATTTTAGTTAAAATATAAAAGTTGTTACAAGTGTTACTTGAAGCAATTCAATTACCTATCAATTTGGATATAAATATAGATATAAATGGGAAGCAATTTTGAGTCATGTGACTTTACATGTCTCAACAGGGGGGAGGTGCATACATAATAACTATTATGTATTAATAAACTATAAAAAAAATTTGTTTTAGTCTTTTAGTCAAGCAATGTGAAATGATAAGGTCTGACATTTTGTGAATGAGGTATACAATGGCCTGATTGTTTAGATTTGGTAGTTTTAAGTATGCACATTACCCCTGCTCAAGGTCTACCATTCTCAATCTTTGATATACTTATACAGAATATAGATCTCACTCCAACTGTTAAGTGCAACATACTGTTCGAGTTTTTTCTGTGTCCCCACAGGAACAAGGCCAGGTGAAGGTGGGAGTGACCATACCAAGTGCTACTGGCCACACCAACAGCCAACGCCAACGCTCCACCTGTATTCACCTGTATTCACCTGTCACACTGTTAACTTAGATTATTAGTAGGATACACCACTAGCTTTGAGTAAGGTTTAGTGGTTCCCTCCCGGGGGTTGAGATATTTAGCTCTTGACCGTCTGATAGTCACCGAATTCGTGCCGGATTCGTGCCAAATTCGAAATTTTACTCAATATAGTATTGGTGTATCCATTTTTTGTTTTACTGTGTTTCTTGTTTATATGGTTTATTGTTTTTCTGTAAATTGCATAAATAGTGTAATTCGGTTACAACAATGTCTAGACTGTTGCTATTAGTGATTATTACAGGTGTACTTTTGGGTTTATAGTCCTCCACAAGTGTAATTGAGAGAATATATGGCACTGGAGAATGTTACTCACCTGTGTAGTCTACTGATTCATGGGATAGATATGCATCTATGCAAGCGAGCAGACGTAATAGACTAATTTCTAATTATGTACCTTAATGCAAATTCTTCCTATCAACCTAGACTTAAGGTTAGACCACTTTCATATCAAGCCAAGATCTGTGTTGGAGAGAAGTGTGGCCCAGACAGCTGGGGCTGCAATACTACATCTTGTGATGCAAACGGTATCCAGGTGCAGGATGTGTTTAACACGACCCAACCACTAGTAGAGCTAAATACTATATTTTTGATGTCACCTTAAGTGATAGTCTATTCTGTATAGCCATTATGTGTTCCAAATAATGGAACAATGAGAGACAGAGACAGTGTCATTATTACGGATACTGTGTCCTCAAGCACCACTTCCTCATCCAGAGTCAGTAAATGGGAATATACAAGGGTATTCCTACGTTGGGAGAGGTAATGTGGGTGTGTGGTTAAAGATGGTACAGTCAGATCTCTTCACATTGGTGGGGCGTACGCGCCCCCGCTCAGGTCACGGACCATGTTTATGTGTTAGTGCGATCTCACAGGCAGGGTTATCTCGTAAGGAGAGATTTGCTGTTGAGAACCATGACATCATGTGCGGGACTGACCTTAGTCAGCGGGGAAGGCCTTAAGGACAAGGTTTCTCAAAGTCTGCTGATGGTGAGGGAAAAAAATAGATTACTGCTAGATTTACTTACTGCTGCTAGTGGAAGGGGTTTGTGTTGTGCTGAATGATACCTGGATATCTGATGAGATCCATCTGTAGCTGAAGCCTTACAGCAAATGAGGGCTGTTTGTGATGCTATAAAGTGGTTGATGTTTTTGGGTGGTTTAATTTGGGTTGCTTACTTTTGGTACATGGTTGCAAATTATGTTGAAAGGTCTGTTAACTGTTATTGCATTTTTTGTATGTTTTGTATTTTAATGAGGTGTATTTCTACATGTGTAAAAATTCTCATTTCTAGTGTAGTATGTAATTCTGTACAGAGTGTGATGCTATCACAGGAATTTGATGCTCCATTGACTTATCAGGAGGATGATGTTTAGTGTCATGATGCCTATGAAGACAACTGAAGGAGATAGGGTTATTTCTTTATTAGAGTTATCATCATGATAAAAAGGAGGGAAATGTGAAGGAAATTATTAAATATTATCATGAAGTGTTAGACTTAAAGGAAATTCTTATAACTGCTATTTTCTAAAGTGTTCTGTGCTGTTGGTTATGTGCCCTGTTTCTCTGTCTTGTTCAATGGAATGCTGTCTCTTGAGAGAGGGGGTTGAAGTTATCTTAGAAAGGCATTGTTTAGTTAAGGTATTTACAACTTCCGTCTCCAACCCTGGGAAAACCAACTATGTTGAAACTGAAACTAATGTCATGAATGTTTACATTGAGATTGCAATGGCGATTGATGAGGCCAGGTGTTCTGTTAAACTTTTCGTGATTGTTTGTTTTAATTAAGCAAGGTTCCTTATCTTAGTAGGACAGAGGCCAGATGGCAACTCCGGACAGAGGAGGGGTTAAAATGTATTTTGTAACCTATGCTGTGAATTCTAATAAATGGTCTTGCGCCAGGAGCAAGAGCTCAGAGTTGACACGAGTGGTAACACTGCACTGCAGTGTAACACCGTTGCTCTCCGCTAAAGGCCTTAGCGTAATAGATCTGTTATAAACTTTGCTGTGGTTTGTGGTGTCATTTTATTCTAAGTTATTCTAACAACTTAGCAGAGTTCAGGATTTTTTCCTGACAGTACTGATGGCCGGCACCTGTCACTCACACACTCACACACTCACTCCCTTCACTGAGAGTACTGATGGCCAGCACCTGTCACTCCCTTCACTGAGAGTACTGATGACCAGCACCTGTCACTCCCTTCACTGAGAGTACTGATGGCCAGCACCTGTCACTCCCACACTGAGAGTACTGATGTTCAGCACCTGTCACTCACACACTCACTCCCTTCACTGAGAGTACTGATGACCAGCACCTGTCACTCCCTTCACTGAGAGTACTGATGGCCGGCACCTGTCACTCACACACTCACACACTCACTCCCTTCACTGAGAGTACTGATGGCCAGCACCTGTCACTCCCTTCACTGAGAGTACTGATGGCCAGCACCTGTCACTCACACACTCACTCCCTTCACTGAGAGTACTGATGGCCAGCACCTGTCACTCACACACTCACACACTCACTCCCTTCACTGAGAGTACTGATGACCAGCACCTGTCACTCACACACTTAAACCCCTCACTCCCTTCACTGAGAGTACTGATAGCCAGCACCTGTCACTCCCTTCACTGAGAGTACTGATGACCAGCACCTGTCACTCACACACTCACTCCCTTCACTGAGAGTACTGATGACCAGCACCTGTCACTCACACACTTAAACCCCTCACTCCCTTCACTGAGAGTACTGATGGCCGGCACCTGTCACTCACACACTCACTCCCTTCACTGAGAGTACTGATGGCCGGCACCTGTCACTCACACACTCACTCCCTTCACTGAGAGTACTGATGACCAGCACCTGTCACTCACACACTTAAACCCCTCACTCCCTTCACTGAGAGTACTGATGGCCAGCACCTGTCACTCCCTTCACTGAGAGTACTGATGACCGGCACCTGTCACTCACACACTCACTCCCTTCACTGAGAGTACTGATGGCCGGCACCTGTCACTCACACACTCACACACTCACTCCCTTCACTGAGAGTACTGATGGCCAGCACCTGTCACTCACACACTTAAACCCCTCACTCCCTTCACTGAGAGTACTGATGACCAGCACCTGTCACTCCCTTCACTGAGAGTACTGATGGCCGGCACCTGTCACTCACACACTCACTCCCTTCACTGAGAGTACTGATAGCCAGCACCTGTCACTCACACACTCACTCCCTTCACTGAGAGTACTGATAGCCAGCACCTGTCACTCCCTTCACTGAGAGTACTGATGGCCAGCACCTGTCACTCCCTTCACTGAGAGTACTGATGGCCAGCACCTGTCACTCCCTTCACTGAGAGTACTGATGGCCAGCACCTGTCACTCACACACTTAAACCCCTCACTCCCTTCACTGAGAGTACTGATGTTCAGCACCTGTCACTCACACACTCACACACTCACTCCCTTCACTGAGAGTACTGATGGCCAGCACCTGTCACTCACACACTCACACACTCACTCCCTTCACTGAGAGTACTGATGACCAGCACCTGTCACTCACACACTTAAACCCCTCACTCCCTTCACTGAGAGTACTGATGACCAGCACCTGTCACTCCCTTCACTGAGAGTACTGATGGCCAGCACCTGTCACTCACACACTCACTCCCTTCACTGAGAGTACTGATGACCAGCACCTGTCACTCCCTTCACTGAGAGTACTGATGACCAGCACCTGTCACTCCCTTCACTGAGAGTACTGATGGCCAGCACCTGTCACTCACACACTGAGAGTACTGATGGCCAGCACCTGTCACTCACACACTCACTCCCTTCACTGAGAGTACTGATGACCAGCACCTGTCACTCCCTTCACTGAGAGTACTGATGACCAGCACCTGTCACTCCCTTCACTGAGAGTACTGATGGCCAGCACCTGTCACTCCCTTCACTGAGAGTACTGATGACCAGCACCTGTCACTCACACACTTAAACCACTCACTCCCTTCACTGAGAGTACTGATGACCAGCACCTGTCACTCACACACTCACTCCCCTCACTGAGAGTGCTGATGGCCAGCACCTGTCACTCCCTTCACTGAGAGTACTGATGGCCAGCACCTGTCACTCCCTTCACTGAGAGTACTGATGACCAGCACCTGTCACTCCCAAACTTAAACCCCTCACTCCCTTCACTGAGAGTACTGATGGCCAGCACCTGTCACTCCCTTCACTGAGAGTACTGATGGCCAGCACCTGTCACTCCCTTCACTGAGAGTACTGATGACCAGCACCTGTCACTCACACACTTAAACCCCTCACTCCCTTCACTGAGAGTACTGATGACCAGCACCTGTCACTCACACACTCACACACTCACTCCCTTCACTGAGAGTACTGATGGCCAGCACCTGTCACTCCCTTCACTGAGAGTACTGATGACCAGCACCTGTCACTCACACACTTAAACCCCTCACTCCCTTCACTGAGAGTACTGATGACCAGCACCTGTCACTCCCTTCACTGAGAGTACTGATGACCAGCACCTGTCACTCACACACTTAAACCCCTCACTCCCTTCACTGAGAGTACTGATGGCCAGCACCTGTCACTCCCTTCACTGAGAGTACTGATGACCAGCACCTGTCACTCACACACTTAAACCCCTCACTCCCTTCACTGAGAGTACTGATGGCCAGCACCTGTCACTCACACACTTAAACCACTCACTCCCTTCACTGAGAGTACTGATGACCAGCACCTGTCACTCACACACTCACTCCCTTCACTGAGAGTACTGATGACCAGCACCTGTCACTCACACACTCACACACTCACTCCCTTCACTGAGAGTACTGATGACCAGCACCTGTCACTCACACACTTAAACCCCTTACTCCCTTCACTGAGAGTACTGATGGCCAGCACCTGTCACTCACACACTCACACACTCACTCCCTTCACTGAGAGTACTGATGACCAGCACCTGTCACTCACACACTTAAACCCCTCACTCCCTTCACTGAGAGTACTGATGACCAGCACCTGTCACTCACACACTCACACACTCACTCCCTTCACTGAGAGTACTGATGACCAGCACCTGTCACTCACACACTTAAACCCCTCCCTCCCTTCACTGAGAGTACTGATGGCCAGCACCTGTCACTCACACACTTAAACCCCTTACTCCCTTCACTGAGAGTACTGATGACCAGCACCTGTCACTCACACACTCACACACTCACTCCCTTCACTGAGAGTACTGATGACCAGCACCTGTCACTCACACACTTAAACCCCTTACTCCCTTCACTGAGAGTACTGATGGCCAGCACCTGTCACTCACACACTCACACACTCACTCCCTTCACTGAGAGTACTGATGACCAGCACCTGTCACTCACACACTTAAACCCCTCACTCCCTTCACTGAGAGTACTGATGGCCGGCACCTGTCACTCACACACTCACACACTCACTCCCTTCACTGAGAGTACTGATGACCAGCACCTGTCACTCACACACTCACACACTCACTCCCTTCACTGAGAGTACTGATGGCCAGCACCTGTCACTCCCTTCACTGAGAGTACTGATGACCAGCACCTGTCACTCACACACTTAAACCCCTCACTCCCTTCACTGAGAGTACTGATGGCCAGCACCTGTCACTCCCTTCACTGAGAGTACTGATGGCCAGCACCTGTCACTCACACACTCACACACTTACTCCCTTCACTGAGAGTACTGATGACCAGCACCTGTCACTCACACACTCACTCCCTTCACTGAGAGTACTGATGGCCGGCACCTGTCACTCACACACTCACACACTCACTCCCTTCACTGAGAGTACTGATGACCAGCACCTGTCACTCCCTTCACTGAGAGTACTGATGACCAGCACCTGTCACTCACACACTCACTCCCTTCACTGAGAGTACTGATGACCAGCACCTGTCACTCACACACTCACTCCCTTCACTGAGAGTACTGATGGCCGGCACCTGTCACTCACAGACTCACACACTCACTCTGATAGGTGAAAAATCACCCTAGTTACCTCAGGACTCCGTAGCTGCATGAAAGTACATTTATTAGACAGACAAACAACAACAATTGCAATTGGGCTCCCCTCCCAGCCGAGGCTGACAGTGAAGCAATGATAAACTCTTCGCACCAAGTTTATATAGTCAGAAGTTTAGCTTTGAGCAGGGATGATCACGTGGTAGATTTCTCACGTCCGAGGCTCCCTGTCTAGCAAGGATGGCAGTTTTGCACAAGGTCAGAAGAAGCACAGTTCCTTTCTTATCTCCTCTGGTCTAAACATGCTCTTGTTCATATGCAGACTTAGTGGCACCTAATATTCTAGTTACACACACAGAGAGAAAAGCCATGCTCCTGCTTTCATAAGCACATAATTCATACAAGGAATATATTAATACAAGTCACTTGATTATTATATTCTTAAGTCATTAACAGTGTTTGGAAATAATCTCTATCACACTCCCTTCACTGAGAGTACTGATGACCAGCACCTGTCACTCACACACTCACACACTCACTCCCTTCACTGAGAGTACTGATGACCAGCACCTGTCACTCACACACTCACACACTCACTCCCTTCACTGAGAGTACTGATGACCAGCACCTGTCACTCACACACTCACACACTCACTCCCTTCACTGAGAGTACTGATGACCAGCACCTGTCACTCACACACTGAGAGTACTGATGGCCGGCACCTGTCACTCACATACTCACTCCCTTCACTGAGAGTACTGATGACCAGCACCTGTCACTCACACACTGAGAGTACTGATGGCCGGCACCTGTCACTCACATACTCACTCCCTTCACTGAGAGTACTGATGACCAGCACCTGTCACTCACACACTCACACACTCACTCCCTTCACTGAGAGTACTGATGACCAGCACCTGTCACTCCCTTAACTGAGAGTACTGATGGCCAGCACCTGTCACTCACACACTCACTCCCTTCACTGAGAGTACTGATGGCCAGCACCTGTCACTCACACACTTAAACCCCTCACTCCCTTCACTGAGAGTACTGATGGCCAGCACCTGTCACTCACACACTCACTCCCTTCACTGAGAGTACTGATGGCCGGCACCTGTCACTCACACACTCACACACTCACTCCCTTCACTGAGAGTACTGATGGCCAGCACCTGTCACTCACACACTTAAACCCCTCACTCCCTTCACTGAGAGTACTGATGGCCAGCACCTGTCACTCACACACTTAAACCACTCACTCCCTTCACTGAGAGTACTGATGGCCAGCACCTGTCACTCACACACTTAAACCACTCACTCCCTTCACTGAGAGTACTGATGACCAGCACCTGTCACTCACACACTTAAACCCCTCACTCCCTTCACTGAGAGTACTGATGGCCAGCACCTGTCACTCACACACTCACTCCCTTCACTGAGAGTACTGATGGCCGGCACCTGTCACTCACACACTCACACACTCACTCCCTTCACTGAGAGTACTGATGACCAGCACCTGTCACTCACACACTCACACACTCACTCCCTTCACTGAGAGTACTGATGGCCAGCACCTGTCACTCCCTTCACTGAGAGTACTGATGTTCAGCACCTGTCACTCACACACTTAAACCCCTTACTCCCTTCACTGAGAGTACTGATGGCCAGCACCTGTCACTCCCTTCACTGAGAGTACTGATGTTCAGCACCTGTCACTCACACACTTAAACCCCTCACTCCCTTCACTGAGAGTACTGATGGCCAGCACCTGTCACTCACACACTTAAACCACTCACTCCCTTCACTGAGAGTACTGATGACCAGCACCTGTCACTCACACACTTAAACCCCTCACTCCCTTCACTGAGAGTACTGATGGCCGGCACCTGTCACTCACACACTCACACACTCACTCCCTTCACTGAGAGTACTGATGACCAGCACCTGTCACTCCCTTCACTGAGAGTAATGATGGCCAGCACCTGTCACTCACACACTTAAACCACTCACTCCCTTCACTGAGAGTACTGATGGCCAGCACCTGTCACTCCCTTCACTGAGAGTACTGATGACCAGCACCTGTCACTCACACACTTAAACCCCTCACTCCCTTCACTGAGAGTACTGATGGCCAGCACCTGTCACTCACACACTGAGAGTACTGATGGCCAGCACCTGTCACTCACACACTTAAACCCCTCACTCCCTTCACTGAGAGTACTGATGGCCGGCACCTGTCACTCACATACTCACTCCCTTCACTGAGAGTACTGATGACCAGCACCTGTCACTCACACACTCACACACTCACTCCCTTCACTGAGAGTACTGATGACCAGCACCTGTCACTCACACACTCACACACTCACTCCCTTCACTGAGAGTACTGATGACCAGCACCTGTCACTCCCTTCACTGAGAGTACTGATGACCAGCACCTGTCACTCACACACTCACTCCCTTCACTGAGAGTACTGATGACCAGCACCTGTCACTCACACACTTAAACCCCTCACTCCCTTCACTGAGAGTACTGATGGCCGGCACCTGTCACTCACACACTCACACACTCACTCCCTTCACTGAGAGTACTGATGACCAGCACCTGTCACTCACACACTCACACACTCACTCCCTTCACTGAGAGTACTGATGACCAGCACCTGTCACTCCCTTCACTGAGAGTACTGATGACCAGCACCTGTCACTCACACACTCACACACTCACTCCCTTCACTGAGAGTACTGATGACCAGCACCTGTCACTCCCTTCACTGAGAGTACTGATGGCCAGCACCTGTCACTCCCACACTCACACACTCACTCCCTTCACTGAGAGTACTGATGACCAGCACCTGTCACTCACACACTCACACACTTACTCCCTTCACTGAGAGTACTGATGACCAGCACCTGTCACTCCCACACTCACACACTCACTCCCTTCACTGAGAGTACTGATGACCAGCACCTGTCACTCACACACTCACACACTTACTCCCTTCACTGAGAGTACTGATGGCCAGCACCTGTCACTCCCTTCACTGAGAGTACTGATAGCCAGCACCTGTCACTCCCTTCACTGAGAGTACTGATGGCCAGCACCTGTCACTCCCTTCACTGAGAGTACTGATGGCCAGCACCTGTCACTCACACACTTAAACCACTCACTCCCTTCACTGAGAGTACTGATGACCAGCACCTGTCACTCACACACTCACTCCCTTCACTGAGAGTACTGATGACCAGCACCTGTCACTCACACACTCACACACTCACTCCCTTCACTGAGAGTACTGATGACCAGCACCTGTCACTCACACACTCACACACTCACTCCCTTCACTGAGAGTACTGATGGCCAGCACCTGTCACTCACACACTCACACACTCACTCCCTTCACTGAGAGTACTGATGGCCAGCACCTGTCACTCCCTTCACTGAGAGTACTGATGACCAGCACCTGTCACTCACACACTCACTCCCTTCACTGAGAGTACTGATGGCCAGCACCTGTCACTCCCTTCACTGAGAGTACTGATGACCAGCACCTGTCACTCACACACTCACTCCCTTCACTGAGAGTACTGATGACCAGCACCTGTCACTCACACACTTAACCTGTTACTGCTTTAACGCCCCCTAATGGACCCGGGGGCGGGCCCGTACTGGATAAATCGCCAAAACAAATCCTGAAAATTCTATTTCTGAAAATATGATTCAAACTCCCATTTAATATTTTTCTGTGGTAATCCAACTATGTGTAAACCGATTTTCAGTTGTCTACATGCATCCGTTACAAATAAATAAAATTTTAAACACACCATGACACATCCTCATTTTTTACATATGGAGCAGCCTCCTCCCATAACTAAGCCATTTAAATGTGTTTCTGCATTATCCGTACCTTAAATAACGTTATAGAACATTCATTTACCTTCAAAACATCTAAAAAAACAGACTTGAACTGCATGGTTATGTCCATAAAGTTGTTTATTCACTTGCTCACGACATTGAGAAAAAACGTTCACTTTCTTGTATGTTTCTGATGACGATCTCCTCGCTCTCTTCCTGAAAACACTACACGAAGTTATCACGTGAATCACATATGGTTACAAAGATTAAGACCCCCTCTTTCAGAATTTTTGGATTTTATTGGCTGTTGAACACATGTTTGTCATGAGTGACAGGCATTACCACCAATGGCATCAGCTCTCAATCTTGAAGCTGCTCAGGCATGTCCTATCATATCACTTCACACTTCTTGTAAGTCTTCTCAATAGTGATTGACACCTGTTTTACCGAATAATAGAGAGTCTAACGAAAAAGTAGGTAGGTCATTTGCCCTGATTGCTCAGTCCTGGAGTTTAGATTTTTGAATGCGCAACCCAAGTGTCTCTTCTGCGCTCCCAGTGCGTAAATTGGCCATTTTGTTTACATTCAAATGCGCACAGCAAGTGGTTTGGTACACACGATCCTGAGGGCATATTTTTGTGCATATCATTGTACTCATTCATCATGGCAAGACGAGGATTGCAGATGAGTGAGATACATGGAATGATTTTCGATGAAGATGACGATGACTTCGGGGAAGCCAGTGAATCTGGATCCATGGCTGCTAGCATGGACTCAGCGGAAGAGGATGCATTGGTGAATGGAATTGATGCCATCCTCGATGCGTAAGTAATTTAAATCAACTACTTTTTAGTGCATACCAGTAAGCTATGCATATGCCTTATTCTCTTTAGTGCTTTATTTTTTTTATCATTGTGGGATGTAGTTAGTAATGGATAGTGGTTAGTATGCTGCTGCTGTAGTAGCATAACACATATTAGCATAGCATTAACATAGCACAACCTGCTTCTTTCCTCAAAACGCATAGAAATGTTTTATTTAATACAGAACATTAGTCTAGCCTATCAGTAATGGTTGTAATATAGGTTATCGTGATTCTAGATGTTCCATACAGTCAGGGGCTGATTGGTAATAATGTGCGTTCACAGTCTAATATGACGGTAGTCAGCCAGGCTTGCTTCAGCCAGTCTGTCGACTAGCTCTCCAAAACGTGACTAACAATCAAAGTTGTGCATACAATATCAGCCATCAGTTACCAATCGTTTGTCTACTCTCAACAAACATTTGTCCTCAATTCTGTTTTCAGAATTGCTCGCATACATTTTCCGTTTTGGTTTCTTCTATTTCACCTGTTGCTCAAACATGCAGAGCAGGGCTTTGTGGGTGTGCAAGGAGCTCTGCTTCTGTAGCTTTTCTCAGTTGTAGTCTGCCTACATCCTCATTTATATTTCATTACTTGAATGTTGCACTGCTAAGCTCATATAAATGAAAACATCTGCTAAATGCATAATGCCTATGTTATTATCACACTTCAACTTGACTATGGTGTTTTTTACATATGTTTACATTTTACATATTTGTGCATTAGCTTAGTAAATAACATGAAGCAAAATTAATTGTAAGGCATGACCCAGTCAAAATATTTATATTGTCCAACGTTTTTATCTTGCAGTGACCCAGCCCCAGCTCCAGCTCAAGCTCCAGCTCCAGAATCACACTCACCCTCACCCCCACCCCCGTCGCCACCACCACTACCATCTGCACAGCCTCCAACGGTGGCGCGATCCAGGGCCAGAGGCCGTAGGCAAAAAGGTCCAGGTCCAGCTTCAGCTTCAGCCTCAACCCCAACCCCATCCCCACCCCCGTCGCCACCACTACCATCTGCACAGCCTCCAACGGCGACGCGATCCAGGGCCAGAGGCCGTGGGCAAAAAGGTCCAGCTCCAGCTTCAGCCTCAACCCCACCCCCACCCCCGTCGCCACCACTACCATCTGCACAGCCTCCAACGGCGACGCGATCCAGGGCCAGAGGCCGTGGGCAAAAAGGTCCAGCTCCAGCTTCAGCCTCAACCCCACCCCCACCCCCGTCGCCACCACTACCATCTGCACAGCCTCCAACGGTGATGCGATCCAGGGCCAGAGGCCGTAGGCAAAAAGGTCCAGCTCCAGCTTCAGCCTCAACCCCACCCCCGTCGCCACCACTACCAGTTGCAGGACCGGAGGATAGATGGTATGACTTAGAGGAAGAGGATGAACAGCCTCCTTCACTGCCGTTTCACCCCAGGAGAACCCCAGGAGCTCAGCTGGACCTTCAAGTGGTCTACAAACCACTCGATGTGTTCCAGATGTTCTTCAGCAAGCAGGTGATCCGCACTTTATGCAGTAACACCAACCGATATGCTGCACGGAGGACGGCAGAAGGCATGAAGAGGCAGTGGGCTGACATCAATGCTGACGAGATGTACCGGTATCTCAGCCTAGTCATCTACCTGGGTCTGGTGAAGTCCTCAGCTATTCGGGATATGTGGAGGAAGGACCGCCTTCATTGCCATCCATTCCCTGCAACTGTGATGCCTGGGCATCGATTTGAGGCCATCATGGCCTACCTTCATGTGAGTGACCCAGCAGCAGATGCAGTAAACGATCAACTTCGGGGTCAGCCTGGGTTTGATGGCCTCTGCCGCCTGAAGCCACTCCAGGACCAGATTCTGAACGCCTGCCGGGCCTTGTACCATCCACACGAGAACCTTGCCATAGATGAGCGCATGGTGGCCACCAAAGCGAGAATCGGGATGAAGCAATACATGAAAGACAAACCCACGAAGTGGGGGTACAAGCTCTTCGTCCTAGCCGACAGCTCCAATGGCTACACCTGCGATTTCAGCATCTATGAGGGCAAGGCAAGGACTCCTTCAGGACAAGGCTTCAGCTTTGATGCTGTTGTCAATCTGCTCAATGTGCCCTATCTGGGCAAAGGGTACAAGGTGTACGTTGACAACTTTTACACCAGCTCAAAGCTATTCAGCCATCTCCACAGCATTGGCTATGGGGCGTGTGGAACCATCCGTGAGAGTAGGCTGGGCTTTCCGAAGGCAGAGGTGAACGCGATGCCCAAGAATTCACCGCGGGGTGAAATAAGGTGGATCCGGGATGACCCATTGTTGTTTGTGAAGTGGAGAGACACCAGAGACGTCACTCTCTGCTCCACAATTCACAAAGCCTTCAGTGGGAATTCTGTGCAGCGCCGTGTCAGAGACAAGCAAACGAGGGTGTGGTCCACTGTGCAGATCCGTGTGCCGGAGCCTGTGAGGGCTTACAACAAGTTCATGGGGGGAGTGGACTTGTCGGACGCCCTCATCAAATACTACTCCGTAACACAGAAGACCAGGCGGTGGTATGTAAAGCTGTTTCTCCACTTCGTGGATATTGCAGTGGTCAACAGCTACATAATCCACAAAGAGATGGCGATCACAAGGGGGGAGAAGCCGCTTACCCAGAAGCGCTTCAGAGAGCTCCTGTGTCTGGAGCTGGCCGACGCTGGCCGACCAGTGAGCGAGGCATCTGCAGAGAGTGAGGCATCCACATCTGCTCGCTCATCTGAGTTCACCGGTGGGGCATCTTCCTCATCTCGTCCTGCCCTGGAGGACAGACCACTGGGCTGCTTCCCTGTCCCAGTGTGTGAGGTGTCCACTGACGGGTCTCAGAAGGCCTCGCAAGGGAGGAGGAAATGTGTGCACTGCAAGCAGAAGACAATATACATGTGCAGGTCTTGCAGAGTGCCACTCTGCATCATTGTTGACAGACTGTGCTTCACAGAGTGGCATGACCTAAACAGCACACATTGAGGCACACCTTTTGTACATATTTGTAAATAGTTTCCTGTGTTCCTTGTTCAGTTCCGTTTTTGTTCAGTTCCGTTTTTGCCTCCTAAAATCCAACCCCTCGTCCATGTCGTAGGAGGTGGTAACAGCACATTGCATAAACATATTTGCAGATGTTCTGGCGAACGGGGCTCTGGTATGGACTGTTTTGTAGCCATCATATTGGTTTCCTTGAAAGAAATGTCTTAGATGGAGTTATTATTGTCTGTACAATGACAAAACACACACACACACACACACACACTGATGCACAGTGACAGCATTTTTGAGGTTTTGGACACCTGGATAGGCAATGAGCCATCATGTTAGTATCTCAAAAGAAATCATAATATTAGTCTAAAATGGAGTTATATATGTCTGTACAACGAAAAAAAACAATGATATACAATGATATACAATGACAACATTTTTTATGCATTTGGAGAGCTTGGAGAGGTTTTGGACACTTGGAGACGCCTGAATGCACCATTTAGATATTGCTGTGCAACACCTTGAAATGAGCCATCATGTTAGTATCTCAAAAGAAATTATAATATTAGTCTAAAATGGAGTTATATATGTCTGTACAACGAAAAAAAACAATGATATACAATGATATACAATGACAACATTTTGTATGCATTTGGAGAGCTTGGAGAGGTTTTGGACACTTGGAGACGCCTGAATGCACCATTTAGATATTGCTGTGCAACACCTTGAAATTTTTAGATATCTGCTCCAAAATTTTTACTTGGTTTCTCAGGAACATGGTGAATCAGGAAATATAGGACATGACAGGATTCTCTTCCCTTGAAACCATCCACACACTGTCAAACATAAAAATGAAAGGCGTTTTTTACATTTTTTACATTTTGTTCTGTATATGATGCTTTGAAATTGATACTTAATGATGAAAATAAAAGTCAGGAGGTGAATGTATGTCTTGGCCCATTTGTCTTCTTCAATTTGAGATATGAATGATCTTTGTATCATGTGTACAACTTCAGATATTGAGTGTTATTGTGTGTTAGTACAAATCGTTCCAAATTAAGGCGAAATATCCCACTGCAGTAACAGGTTAAACCCCTCCCTCCCTTAATTGAGAGTACTGATGGCCAGCACCTGTCACTCCCTTCACTGAGAGTACTGATGGCCAGCACCTGTCACTCACACACTCACTCCCTTCACTGAGAGTACTGATGACCAGCACCTGTCACTCACACACTTAAACCCCTCCCTCCCTTAATTGAGAGTACTGATGGCCAGCACCTGTCACTCCCTTCACTGAGAGTACTGATGACCAGCACCTGTCACTCACACACTCACTCCCTTCACTGAGAGTACTGATGACCAGCACCTGTCACTCACACACTTAAACCCCTCCCTCCCTTAATTGAGAGTACTGATGGCCAGCACCTGTCACTCACACACTGAGAGTACTGATGGCCGGCACCTGTCACTCACATACTCACTCCCTTCACTGAGAGTACTGATGACCAGCACCTGTCACTCACACACTCACACACTCACTCCCTTCACTGAGAGTACTGATGACCAGCACCTGTCACTCACACACTCACACACTCACTCCCTTCACTGAGAGTACTGATGGCCAGCACCTGTCACTCACACACTCACACACTCACTCCCTTCACTGAGAGTACTGATGGCCAGCACCTGTCACTCCCTTCACTGAGAGTACTGATGACCAGCACCTGTCACTCACACACTCACTCCCTTCACTGAGAGTACTGATGACCAGCACCTGTCACTCACACACTTAAACCCCTCCCTCCCTTAATTGAGAGTACTGATGGCCAGCACCTGTCACTCCCTTCACTGAGAGTACTGATGGCCAGCACCTGTCACTCCCACATTTAAACCCCTCACTCCCTTCACTGAGAGTACTGATGTTCAGCACCTGTCACTCACACACTCACACACTCACTCCCTTCACTGAGAGTACTGATGACCAGCACCTGTCACTCACACACTCACTCCCTTCACTGAGAGTACTGATGACCAGCACCTGTCACTCCCTTCACTGAGAGTACTGATGACCAGCACCTGTCACTCACACACTCACACACTCACTCCCTTCACTGAGAGTACTGATGACCAGCACCTGTCACTCACACACTCACACACTCACTCCCTTCACTGAGAGTACTGATGACCAGCACCTGTCACTCCCTTCACTGAGAGTACTGATGACCATCACCTGTCACTCACACACTCACACACTCACTCCCTTCACTGAGAGTACTGATGACCAGCACCTGTCACTCCCTTCACTGAGAGTACTGATGGCCAGCACCTGTCACTCCCACACTCACACACTCACTCCCTTCACTGAGAGTACTGATGACCAGCACCTGTCACTCACACACTCACACACTTACTCCCTTCACTGAGAGTACTGATGACCAGCACCTGTCACTCCCACACTCACACACTCACTCCCTTCACTGAGAGTACTGATGACCAGCACCTGTCACTCACACACTCACACACTTACTCCCTTCACTGAGAGTACTGATGGCCAGCACCTGTCACTCCCTTCACTGAGAGTACTGATAGCCAGCACCTGTCACTCCCTTCACTGAGAGTACTGATGGCCAGCACCTGTCACTCCCTTCACTGAGAGTACTGATGGCCAGCACCTGTCACTCACACACTTAAACCACTCACTCCCTTCACTGAGAGTACTGATGACCAGCACCTGTCACTCACACACTGAGAGTACTGATGGCCGGCACCTGTCACTCACATACTCACTCCCTTCACTGAGAGTACTGATGACCAGCACCTGTCACTCACACACTCACACACTCACTCCCTTCACTGAGAGTACTGATGACCAGCACCTGTCACTCACACACTCACACACTCACTCCCTTCACTGAGAGTACTGATGGCCAGCACCTGTCACTCACACACTCACACACTCACTCCCTTCACTGAGAGTACTGATGGCCAGCACCTGTCACTCCCTTCACTGAGAGTACTGATGACCAGCACCTGTCACTCACACACTCACTCCCTTCACTGAGAGTACTGATGACCAGCACCTGTCACTCACACACTTAAACCCCTCCCTCCCTTAATTGAGAGTACTGATGGCCAGCACCTGTCACTCCCTTCACTGAGAGTACTGATGGCCAGCACCTGTCACTCCCACATTTAAACCCCTCACTCACTTCACTGAGAGTACTGATGTTCAGCACCTGTCACTCACACACTCACACACTCACTCCCTTCACTGAGAGTACTGATGACCAGCACCTGTCACTCACACACTCACTCCCTTCACTGAGAGTACTGATGACCAGCACCTGTCACTCACACACTCACTCCCTTCACTGAGAGTACTGATGACCAGCACCTGTCACTCACACACTTAAACCCCTCACTCCCTTCACTGAGAGTACTGATGTTCAGCACCTGTCACTCACACACTCACACACTCACTCCCTTCACTGAGAGTACTGATGGCCAGCACCTGTCACTCACACACTCACACACTCACTCCCTTCACTGAGAGTACTGATGGCCAGCACCTGTCACTCCCTTCACTGAGAGTACTGATGACCAGCACCTGTCACTCACACACTTAAACCCCTCACTCCCTTCACTGAGAGTACTGATGGCCAGCACCTGTCACTCACACACTTAAACCCCTCACTCCCTTCACTGAGAGTACTGATGGCCAGCACCTGTCACTCACACACTTAAACCACTCACTCCCTTCACTGAGAGTACTGATGGCCGGCACCTGTCACTCACACACTGAGAGTACTGATGTTCAGCACCTGTCACTCACACACTCACACACTCACTCCCTTCACTGAGAGTACTGATGACCAGCACCTTTCACTCACACACTTAAACCACTCACTCCCTTCACTGAGAGTACTGATGACCAGCACCTGTCACTCACACACTTAAACCCCTCACTCCCTTCACTGAGAGTACTGATGGCCAGCACCTGTCACTCACACACTTAAACCACTCACTCCCTTCACTGAGAGTACTGATGGCCGGCACCTGTCACTCACACACTGAGAGTACTGATGTTCAGCACCTGTCACTCACACACTCACACACTCACTCCCTTCACTGAGAGTACTGATGGCCAGCACCTGTCACTCCCTTCACTGAGAGTACTGATGGCCAGCACCTGTCACTCACACACTTAAACCCCTTACTCCCTTCACTGAGAGTACTGATGGCCAGCACCTGTCACTCACACACTTAAACCCCTCACTCCCTTCACTGAGAGTACTGATGGCCAGCACCTGTCACTCACACACTTAAACCCCTCACTCCCTTCACTGAGAGTACTGATGGCCAGCACCTGTCACTCCCTTCACTGAGAGTACTGATGGCCAGCACCTGTCACTCACACACTTAAACCACTCACTCCCTTCACTGAGAGTACTGATGGCCAGCACCTGTCACTCACACACTTAAACCCCTCACTCCCTTCACTGAGAGTACTGATGGCCAGCACCTGTCACTCCCTTCACTGAGAGTACTGATGGCCAGCACCTGTCACTCACACACTTAAACCCCTCACTCCCTTCACTGAGAGTACTGATGGCCAGCACCTGTCACTCCCTTCACTGAGAGTACTGATGACCAGCACCTGTCACTCACACACTTAAACCCCTCACTCCCTTCACTGAGAGTACTGATGGCCAGCACCTGTCACTCACACACTCACACACTCACTCCCTTCACTGAGAGTACTGATGACCAGCACCTGTCACTCCCTTCACTGAGAGTACTGATGGCCAGCACCTGTCACTCCCTTCACTGAGAGTACTGATGGCCAGCACCTGTCACTCCCTTCACTGAGAGTACTGATGGCCAGCACCTGTCACTCACACACTTAAACCCCTCACTCCCTTCACTGAGAGTACTGATGGCCAGCACCTGTCACTCACACACTTAAACCCCTCACTCCCTTCACTGAGAGTACTGATGGCCAGCACCTGTCACTCACACACTCACTCCCTTCACTGAGAGTACTGATGGCCAGCACCTGTCACTCACACACTCACACACTCACTCCCTTCACTGAGAGTACTGATGGCCAGCACCTGTCACTCACACACTTAAACCCCTTACTCCCTTCACTGAGAGTACTGATGGCCAGCACCTGTCACTCCCTTCACTGAGAGTACTGATGGCCAGCACCTGTCACTCCCTTCACTGAGAGTACTGATGACCAGCACCTGTCACTCACACACTTAAACCCCTTACTCCCTTCACTGAGAGTACTGATGGCCAGCACCTGTCACTCCCTTCAATGAGAGTACTGATGGCCAGCACCTGTCACTCACACACTTAAACCCCTCACTCCCTTCACTGAGAGTACTGATGGCCAGCACCTGTCACTCACACACTTAAACCCCTCACTCCCTTCACTGAGAGTACTGATGGCCAGCACCTGTCACTCACACACTCACTCCCTTCACTGAGAGTACTGATGGCCAGCACCTGTCACTCACACACTTAAACCCCTTACTCCCTTCACTGAGAGTACTGATGGCCAGCACCTGTCACTCCCTTCAATGAGAGTACTGATGGCCAGCACCTGTCACTCCCTTCACTGAGAGTACTGATGGCCAGCACCTGTCACTCCCTTCACTGAGAGTACTGATGACCAGCACCTGTCACTCACACACTTAAACCCCTTACTCCCTTCACTGAGAGTACTGATGGCCAGCACCTGTCACTCACACACTTAAACCACTCACTCCCTTCACTGAGAGTACTGATGACCAGCACCTGTCACTCACACACTTAAACCCCTCACTCCCTTCACTGAGAGTACTGATGGCCAGCACCTGTCACTCACACACTCACACACTCACTCCCTTCACTGAGAGTACTGATGGCCAGCACCTGTCACTCACACACTCACTCCCTTCACTGAGAGTACTGATGACCAGCACCTGTCACTCACACACTTAAACCCCTCACTCCCTTCACTGAGAGTACTGATGGCCAGCACCTGTCACTCACACACTTAAACCCCTCACTCCCTTCACTGAGAGTACTGATGACCAGCACCTGTCACTCACACACTCACTCCCTTCACTGAGAGTACTGATGACCAGCACCTGTCACTCACACACTCACACACTCACTCCCTTCACTGAGAGTACTGATGACCAGCACCTGTCACTCCCTTCACTGAGAGTACTGATGGCCAGCACCTGTCACTCACACACTTAAACCCCTTACTCCCTTCACTGAGAGTACTGATGACCAGCACCTGTCACTCACACACTTAAACCCCTCACTCCCTTCACTGAGAGTACTGATGACCAGCACCTGTCACTCACACACTTAAACCCCTTACTCCCTTCACTGAGAGTACTGATGACCAGCACCTGTCACTCACACACTTAAACCCCTCACTCCCTTCACTGAGAGTACTGATGGCCAGCACCTGTCACTCCCTTCACTGAGAGTACTGATGGCCAGCACCTGTCACTCACACACTTAAACCCCTCACTCCCTTCACTGAGAGTACTGATGGCCAGCACCTGTCACTCACACACTTAAACCCCTCACTCCCTTCACTGAGAGTACTGATGGCCAGCACCTGTCACTCCCTTCACTGAGAGTACTGATGACCAGCACCTGTCACTCACACACTTAAACCCCTCACTCCCTTCACTGAGAGTACTGATGGCCAGCACCTGTCACTCACACACTTAAACCCCTCACTCCCTTCACTGAGAGTACTGATGGCCAGCACCTGTCACTCACACACTTAAACCCCTCACTCCCTTCACTGAGAGTACTGATGGCCAGCACCTGTCACTCCCTTCACTGAGAGTACTGATGGCCAGCACCTGTCACTCCCTTCACTGAGAGTACTGATGACCAGCACCTCCCTGTAAGCAAAATGACGTCCCCTAGACGTCCCGTAATGGTCTCTCTGAACGTTCTAAAAACGTAAATGTGTATGGTTCCCGTGACAACTTTAGGACGTTTTGCACGACGTTCCAAGACCGTCCCGAGGACGTTGCGGTGACAACTGAGAAACGTTTTCTATAGGTCCTGGGGACGTTATGCAGGACGTTGCAAGCACCTCCCGAGGGCATTGTGGTTACGTCTGGGGAACGTGTTTCTATAGGTCCTGGGGACGTTCTGCAGGAAGTTGCAAGAACGTCCTGAGGGCATTGTGGTGACATCTACAAAACCTATTTTAGACGTCCTGGGTACGTTATTCAAGGATGCACCGCGGACGTAGCAGGCACGACCGTTTTTGCTGAGCTAAATGAAGAAAATAAAATAATAATAGATCGCGGAGCCGTCATTTTGCTTACAGTGCGCACACACACAAGTTCAAGTTCATTTATATTACACATTTCATATGATATGCATAGACACAGACACACACGATTACAAACTTGATTGCGGGCATGGGAATTGAACCGTAAACCTTCCTATTACTAAACGAGATCGCTACCTACTGTCCTAACACTGTCTGATTACTATAGTGCCACTTTAACAGGTTTATCACAGTGTGAGACAGCCAACAAACTTAGTCTTTTTTGAGGAAAAGCATATTGTAGCAATCTCAGTCACTACGCATTGAGGGTTTTCCGTAATGATTCCTTTTTTAATTAACATCCATGGCACATCACGGACGTGCGGGCAGGGAGGCAGAATAACTAGCCAAACTAAGAATGATGAAATAAAATAAATATGAATGCTTCTGTACTGATCTGTGCTATAAATGTAATGTCTGCATGATTCCAATACAATGCATACATAGGAAGGTGACCAAGTGTCTAGCTTTAACATATTGAGCTTTCCACAGGCCTTCAAAGATGGTGCAACAGAACGAAGAGCTCACCGGTCAAATTGTCTGATTGGAATTTCTTTAAAAATCCCGTCTCGCAAACACAATTTTGACAACAATCCTAATATTACGTAAGGCCTATAAAGCAAACGTGCACTGCCCTTATTATGTTTAAAAGGAACAGGCTAATCTGCCGTTAGAAAGTTATTTAACAACACGCATATGCTGCATTTTAAAGCGCAAACCCTCGGTTTCAAACGAGGAGCGAACTGAGTGAGAAGGATCCAACATGGCCAAGCAGACTAGCCTTAAAAGCTTTTTTTCAGAGGCCAAAAACATCTGATGAGGGTAAACCTTCTGACGAGGATGAACCTGTAATACCTGCAGTGTTGCGCGTTTCCTTTTATTACCGTGCGTGAGCGCGCGGAAGAGCCGAGAGCGGTATTGCAGACAGAGATTTTGAAAAATTATAGCACTCGCCTCATATTGAAAATTGGAGCTGTGAACGTAGTTCAAAATTATGAATTATCAACAATGAACTGAGCAAGTTCATGTAGAAAGTGAACTTTCCAAACACTGAATACCTGAAGCCCTAGATGTTCGAACAGCATCACCAAAGAAAAAGCTGAAATGTCGGGCGTTTATGTCGTTATGGAGTGACAAGTTCTCTTGGCTCAGGTGCGAGGTAATTGATAGTCACAGTAAAATGTGCAAAGGATTCACAAGAGGGTCGAATAATTTAAGAATCTCTGCTCTCATTGAACAGAGCAATGACCATGTTGCAGCGCTCATTTTAACGCCACAGCAGGTTGCGCTTATTGACGCGCATCAGACATAAATGTTTTTGTTTCCCATTGTAAACTTAGGAAAATAAACATGTTGCATTCTAAACTACCTGATTATGTTATTATTTAAGCTATGCAGGCCGTCAGTTTTCTTCAATTGGCTAATTTAGAAGCAGAAATAGGCTAGATATTTGGCCGGCTTATCATTAAAATGTCGGGCAAATGAAAATCATTTTTCTCTAGCGGAACTTCTGGTTCAGAGAGGACCATCAGAGGACCAAATAAGAACGGTCCCTAAAAGTCCGTTTTAAGGCTCATGCGAACGTCACGCAGAGGACCTGCAGGTAAAGGTTACGGGACGTTTTTAAATGACGCCCTGGGGATGTGTGCTGAGTTACCAAATTATAACGTTCCTTAATAGTCCGTTTTAAGGCTCATGCGAACGTCACGCAGAGGACCTGCAGGTAAAGGTTACGGGACGTTTTTAAATGACGTCCTGGGGACGTGTGCTAAGTGACCAAATTATAACGTTCCTTAATAGTCCGTTTTAAGGCTCATGCGAACGTCACGCAGAGGACCTGCAGGTAAAGGTTACGGGACGTTTTTAAATGACGTCCTGGGGACGTGTGCTGAGTGACCAAATTATAACGTTCCTTAATAGTCCGTTTTAAGGCTCATGCGAACGTCACGCAGAGGACCTGCAGGTAAAGGTTACGGGACGTTTTTAAATGACGTCCTGGGGACGTGTGCTAAGTGACCAAATTATAACGTTCCTTAATAGTCCGTTTTAAGGCTCATGCGAACGTCACGCAGAGGACCTGCAGGTAAAGGTTACGGGACGTTTTTAAATGACGTCCTGGGGACGTGTGCTGAGTGACCAAATTATAACGTTCCTTAATAGTCCGTTTTAAGGCTCATGCGAACGTTACGCAGAGGACCTGCAGGTAAAGGTTATGGGGACGTTTTTAAATGACGTCCTGGGGAGGTGTGCTGACAGACCAATTTATAAGGTTCCCTAAAAGTCCGATTTAAGACTCATGCGAACGTCGCAGAAGGACCAAACGTAGACTTGCTACGAACGTCAAAAACGTTCTGGTAACGTCCTCTAGCGAACGTTGTGGCGGGGACCAATTGGGGACGATTGGGGACCTTGCGAATGTCCTGTTAACGTCCTGGGGACGTTCCCTGTTTGCGGGGCTGTCACTCCCTTCACTGAGAGTACTGATGGCCAGCACCTGTCACTCCCTTCACTGAGAGTACTGATGACCAGCACCTGTCACTCACACACTCACTCCCTTCACTGAGAGTACTGATGACCAGCACCTGTCACTCACACACTTAAACCCCTCCCTCCCTTAATTGAGAGTACTGATGGCCAGCACCTGTCACTCACACACTCACTCCCTTCACTGAGAGTACTGATGACCAGCACCTGTCACTCACACACTCACACACTCACTCCCTTCACTGAGAGTACTGATGACCAGCACCTGTCACTCCCTTCACTGAGAGTACTGATGACCAGCACCTGTCACTCACACACTTAAACCACTCACTCCCTTCACTGAGAGTACTGATGGCCAGCACCTGTCACTCACACACTCACTCCCTTCACTGAGAGTACTGATGACCAGCACCTGTCACTCACACACTCACACACTCACTCCCTTCACTGAGAGTACTGATGACCAGCACCTGTCACTCACACACTCACACACTCACTCCCTTCACTGAGAGTACTGATGACCAGCACCTGTCACTCCCTTCACTGAGAGTACTGATGGCCAGCACCTGTCACTCACACACTTAAACCCCTCACTCCCTTCACTGAGAGTACTGATGGCCAGCACCTGTCACTCCCTTCACTGAGAGTACTGATGACCAGCACCTGTCACTCCCTTCACTGAGAGTACTGATGGCCAGCACCTGTCACTCCCTTCACTGAGAGTACTGATGACCAGCACCTGTCACTCCCTTCACTGAGAGTACTGATGGCCAGCACCTGTCACTCCCTTCACTGAGAGTACTGATGACCAGCACCTGTCACTCACACACTCACTCCCTTCACTGAGAGTACTGATGACCAGCACCTGTCACTCACACACTTAAACCCCTCCCTCCCTTAATTGAGAGTACTGATGGCCAGCACCTGTCACTCACACACTCACTCCCTTCACTGAGAGTACTGATGACCAGCACCTGTCACTCACACACTCACACACTCACTCCCTTCACTGAGAGTACTGATGACCAGCACCTGTCACTCCCTTCACTGAGAGTACTGATGACCAGCACCTGTCACTCACACACTTAAACCACTCACTCCCTTCACTGAGAGTACTGATGGCCAGCACCTGTCACTCACACACTCACTCCCTTCACTGAGAGTACTGATGACCAGCACCTGTCACTCACACACTCACACACTCACTCCCTTCACTGAGAGTACTGATGACCAGCACCTGTCACTCCCTTCACTGAGAGTACTGATGACCAGCACCTGTCACTCACACACTTAAACCCCTTACTCCCTTCACTGAGAGTACTGATGACCAGCACCTGTCACTCACACACTTAAACCCCTCACTCCCTTCACTGAGAGTACTGATGGCCAGCACCTGTCACTCCCTTCACTGAGAGTACTGATGACCAGCACCTGTCACTCCCTTCACTGAGAGTACTGATGGCCAGCACCTGTCACTCACACACTTAAACCCCTCACTCCCTTCACTGAGAGTACTGATGACCAGCACCTGTCACTCACACACTTAAACCCCTCACTCCCTTCACTGAGAGTACTGATGGCCAGCACCTGTCACTCCCTTCACTGAGAGTACTGATGGCCAGCACCTGTCACTCCCTTCACTGAGAGTACTGATGACCAGCACCTGTCACTCCCTTCACTGAGAGTACTGATGGCCAGCACCTGTCACTCACACACTTAAACCCCTCACTCCCTTCACTGAGAGTACTGATGGCCGGCACCTGTCACTCACACACTCACACACTCACTCCCTTCACTGAGAGTACTGATGGCCAGCACCTGTCACTCCCTTCACTGAGAGTACTGATGGCCAGCACCTGTCACTCCCTTCACTGAGAGTACTGATGACCAGCACCTGTCACTCCCTTCACTGAGAGTACTGATGGCCAGCACCTGTCACTCACACACTTAAACCCCTCACTCCCTTCACTGAGAGTACTGATGACCAGCACCTGTCACTCACACACTTAAACCCCTCCCTCCCTTCACTGAGAGTACTGATGACCAGCACCTGTCACTCACACACTTAAACCCCTCACTCCCTTCACTGAGAGTACTGATGGCCAGCACCTGTCACTCCCTTCACTGAGAGTACTGATGACCAGCACCTGTCACTCCCTTCACTGAGAGTACTGATGGCCAGCACCTGTCACTCACACACTTAAACCCCTCACTCCCTTCACTGAGAGTACTGATGACCAGCACCTGTCACTCACACACTTAAACCCCTCCCTCCCTTCACTGAGAGTACTGATGACCAGCACCTGTCACTCACACACTTAAACCCCTCACTCCCTTCACTGAGAGTACTGATGGCCAGCACCTGTCACTCACACACTCACACACTCACTCCCTTCACTGAGAGTACTGATGACCAGCACCTGTCACTCCCTTCACTGAGAGTACTGATGGCCAGCACCTGTCACTCCCTTCACTGAGAGTACTGATGGCCAGCACCTGTCACTCACACACTTAAACCCCTCACTCCCTTCACTGAGAGTACTGATGACCAGCACCTGTCACTCACACACTGAGAGTACTGATGGCCAGCACCTGTCACTCACACACTCACACACTTACTCCCTTCACTGAGAGTACTGATGACCAGCACCTGTCACTCACACACCTAAACCCCTCACTCCCTTCACTGAGAGTACTGATGGCCAGCACCTGTCACTCACACACTCACACACTCACTCCCTTCACTGAGAGTACTGATGACCAGCACCTGTCACTCCCTTCACTGAGAGTACTGATGGCCAGCACCTGTCACTCCCTTCACTGAGAGTACTGATGGCCAGCACCTGTCACTCACACACTTAAACCCCTCACTCCCTTCACTGAGAGTACTGATGGCCAGCACCTGTCACTCACACACTCACACACTCACTCCCTTCACTGAGAGTACTGATGACCAGCACCTGTCACTCACACACTCACTCCCTTCACTGAGAGTACTGATGGCCAGCACCTGTCACTCCCTTCACTGAGAGTACTGATGACCAGCACCTGTCACTCACACACTTAAACCCCTCACTCCCTTCACTGAGAGTACTGATGGCCAGCACCTGTCACTCCCTTCACTGAGAGTACTGATGACCAGCACCTGTCACTCACACACTCACACACTTACTCCCTTCACTGAGAGTACTGATGACCAGCACCTGTCACTCACACACTTAAACCCCTCACTCCCTTCACTGAGAGTACTGATGGCCAGCACCTGTCACTCCCTTCACTGAGAGTACTGATGACCAGCACCTGTCACTCACACACTCACTCCCTTCACTGAGAGTACTGATGACCAGCACCTGTCACTCACACACTCACACACTCACTCCCTTCACTGAGAGTACTGATGACCAGCACCTGTCACTCACACACTTAAACCCCTCACTCCCTTCACTGAGAGTACTGATGACCAGCACCTGTCACTCCCTTCACTGAGAGTACTGATGGCCAGCACCTGTCACTCACACACTTAAACCCCTCCCTCCCTTCACTGAGAGTACTGATGACCAGCACCTGTCACTCACACACTTAAACCACTCACTCCCTTCACTGAGAGTACTGATGGCCAGCACCTGTCACTCACACACTTAAACCCCTCACTCCCTTCACTGAGAGTACTGATGACCAGCACCTGTCACTCACACACTTAAACCCCTCACTCCCTTCACTGAGAGTACTGATGACCAGCACCTGTCACTCCCTTCACTGAGAGTACTGATGGCCATTACCTGTCACTCACACACTCACACACTTACTCCCTTCACTGAGAGTACTGATGACCAGCACCTGTCACTCCCTTCACTGAGAGTACTGATGGCCATTACCTGTCACTCCCTTCACTGAGAGTACTGATGACCAGCACCTGTCACTCACACATTTAAAGCCCTCACTCCCTTCACTCGGTGTCTGGCCTCGTCCGACAATGGACTTGCAACCCAACAGCTTTGACGATTCCTCACGCTGCTCAGCAAGATTCTTTTGACTGACAAGTTAAACATTTTTGGCGTCAGAGTTTGATAAATGTTAACTTTATAAACCTTGTGCAATGTTTGTGAAATTGCTTCACTCTATCTTGTGCTATGAGTGAGCCCGATAGCAATTGTTACTGAATAAATATGCTGATCTACAACTCCGGAGACCTGAGATAACTTGAGAGAATGTTCACCTTACATCCACTCCTTCATTACATCATGCTGTAAGCTGATAGAATTTACCTTTTCACCCCTCCAGTCATTGATCCATCTGTGTCATCTCCATGTTGGAAGTTGATGCCACGACCCTCTGACCAGTCACTCTTCATGGACACCCAAGTGGGCACAGGTGATGGAGGTCTCCCCTGATAGATTGGGCTGTGGTATAAAAAGCATACATTATTTCCTAGGGAGATGGCATGTTATACGTGTTGATTTGTAGTTATTCTACACCATGTTTTATTTTCATAATCTACATCTCCTATTTGTTTACATAGTACTCTGAGATGTGATGATCATCATAAGCTGTCACACAAGTGTCTCCATTTTATTGGCATTGGTTATTCTTTCCAGTCAAGCTTTGTGCCACAGCTATTCATTATAAGCTTTGATTAGTTACCCAGCCTCAAGTTAGTTTAATACATACTGTCACGACTTGACACCCTGTGTCACCAGTTGGGACCTCCGGGCCTCTAGAGGCCGCCAACTGGAGTTTTTACTTGTGCTGCCTGTGTTTTGTTTGTACATGTGCCATTGTTTACTTCCTGTGTCTTGTCCATGTGCTTCCTCCTGTTTGTGTATGTTGCCATGTGCTCCCTTGTTGTCTGTCTCCATCCCTCACCTGTTCCCTATATCACCCTGTTTGTTCGGCTTGATTTGTTTCACCTGTTTCTCGTTGTCCTCTGCTATTTAAGTTCAGTGTGTCCTGTGTCCTTTTTTGAGTCGTTACTCAATGTCAGTCCAAGTCTTGTGGTCCCAGTTTCTAGTAGCATGGTGAGAGATTCTGTTATATGTATTCCTTCTCTGCCTAGCTTCCTTGTTGTGTCTCTTTGCTGTTTTTTGAGTCTTGCCTATTTTGATCCCCTGTGAGTTTTTTGCCTTGGATCTTCTGTGCGTTAACCTTTTGGAAATAAATCCTGAGTTCAACTGTATCTGGTCTGCCATTGGATCCTTTCCTGCTAAACCCTGACACATACTGATGATCCAGGTTGTTCTTATTTCCAGTTAGGCTTTTATCATTGCAGAGCTTTGATTAGTTATCCAGCCTCTTGTTAGTCTACAATATTTAGGCCTACTGAATATCTTATGCGCTCTTTCTCCAAACTGGAACCTGATGAGTAGCGTAAAATCCTCCCTCAAGGAGATGCAGTTTGCTTGTCTTGTCACGTTCTTTATGCTGTTTGCTCTTAATTCACTCCTTCATTACATCATGCTGTAAGCTGATAGAATTTACCTTTTTACCCCTCCAGTCATTGATCCATCGGTGACATCTCCATGTTGGAAGTTGATGCCACGACCCTCTGACTAGTCACTCTTCATGGACACACAAGTGGGCGCAGGTGATGGAGGTCTCCCCTGATGCAATGGGCTCCTGTAAAGAACATTATGAATTCACAGTTTATATCAAATGTGTATTTCAAAATGTGTGTTCCTATGCTGAGTTAGAAAGAGAAAGGTATGAACATCACCAATCTCATGTTGTCACTCCCAGAGAGGGCATGCTTTACCTGAACTGTATGTGTCTTTGGATAAAAGGGAGAGCATGCTTTACCTGAATTGCAATGCAGTTTTATCAAAGTTACCTTGAAGAGGAGCCCTTCACCTTCCCTCCTTCTGAAAGTCTTGTTTTGGCTGCTGTTTCCTCCATCCTTACGGGAGGGCTGGTATCGTAAAATCCTCACTGTTGATCTAATCTGGCATCATTCATCATCTCTCAGACGTACTGACGAAGAAGGTACCAGAGTAAAAGGTTAGGTGAGATTTCCATCTCTCTCCATCCAGTAGCATTGGCAGTGTGAGCAGTAGCATAAAGTGTCAATACATTAGCATTCTTATGGATGGATTTGGATTTGCTAACTGGCCGATGTTTGAATAAAATGCTGTGAATATAACATATCAGCCACTGCATGCACCTGCTACCTGGGGATCGGAGCCTTTAAGGGACATCATGTAATTAAAGCAACACTTCAGATATCAGTCACAGGATTCTGTCTCTCTCTTTATCTTTCACACACACACACACACACACACACACTCATCTCTTTCTCTCTGTCTCTCTCTCTGTTTGTGTTTGCCAAAAGTGCCATTGCCAAGTGCCATACTTCTACTTGAGTAACGAATGTGACACTTTTGACACCACTGATTAGCAGTATGAGCAGTAGCATAAAGTTTCAATACACTCACAGGATTCTGTCTCTCTCTTTTTCTTACACACACACACACACACACACACACACAAAAACACACACACTCATATCTCTCTCTCTCTCTCTCTCTCTCTCTCTCTCTCTCTAGCTCTATCTCTATCTCTATCTCTGTCTCTGTCTCTCTCTCTCTCTCAACACATGGGGCAGTATCCCACCTTGGGGAGTATTTACCAAAAGTGTCATTTGGTGCTAAGTAAATAAAATAGAATTTAATTCTGCTGCCCCTCTTAGTAAGTCGTGGGGCTGTGCTGGCAGCACGGTGGCTCAGTGGTTAGCACTATCGCCTCATAGCAAGAAGGCCATGGGTTCCACTCCCGGTCGTTGCAGGTCCTTTCTGTGAGGAGTTTGCATGTCCCCCACTATCATTATAAAGACATACATCTCATCGTATGAATGTTAGTGGTGGTCGGAGGGGCCGTAGGCGCTGATTGGCAGCCACGCTTCTATCAGTCTGCCCCATGGCAGACGTGTCTACTGATGTAGCTTAGCACCACCGGTATGACTGTGTATGAATTACTACTGGACTCTGTAAAGCGACTTCGGGTATTTAGAGAAGCTTTATATAAGATTGAATGATTATGATTATTATGGATTTAAATACGCACTACATTTAAACACCTGTCTGATAAAACTGCCCCTACAGTGAAATACGCACTACATTTAAACACCTGTCTGATAAAATGGCCCTTACATTTAAATACGAACTACATTAAAACACCTGTCTGATAAAACTACCCCAACATTAAAGAACCTGGGGTCATAGGCACCAATGACGTGTATAATTATTTTTTTAAATATATCTCTTCGTGGAAGGTTTTGTTTCTATATCCGCTCTAAAGACAGAAATACGTCCTGAAGGCATTTAATTTTACCTTACTTAAAAAAACAATGTTTGCAAGAATAATAGTCAGTGTGCACCTAAAATTCAAAACAAAACTTTCAAGACATTTGGCCTATAAGACAACTACTGAAAACACAACATATTATTTTAGTAGAATAGTAGTGTGGATAGATGAATAACTGACCTGTTCACTATTTCGCCATTTTGTAGTATAACGTCCCCTGGGGATACAACCTTTTCTAAATAAATCAATCACGGCACGGATGTGGACTAGCCACACATCAGAACATGTTTCTCAAGATAAGACTCATGTTTCTATCAAACATAACCAAGCTTAAGGTTACAAATTGAGCGTAGCTAAAAGTAGATATCTTCTTCCTCCTGTGAAAATGGAGTCTGTAAAGTGAACTTTGATTATTTCTGCCCTTACCTTTATGTCAGACCTGTAAGGAGGAGCCCAGAGTGTCTAAGGCTAGCTTTACATGACAACGATCCGAACACAAACCGCAAAAGTGGCGTTGCGTTCCCACTTTTAATTTCGCGTTTAGACGAGAGTCTTTGGGTGGAAATCTGCATGCAGACGGTGACGCAAAAGTGTGTGAAATTGAACTTAACCGGTGTAGACGTGGAGGTACTGCAGGATGTATATGTGTCCATTCTATTCCACTATGGCTATTTTAACGCGATTGGGAGCTTATTTATGTATTCATTCACTTACATTTGCAGTGTTCGTGTACATTTACATTTAGTCATTTAAATTAGCAGACGCCTTTGGCCAAAGCGACGTAGGCTACAAGGGATAGAACAGTCTAGCTACGAGACCTAGTGTAATTAATGCGCCTTCTCTGTTCTGTTTTATCTGTGATTACTCGGCTTATTTGCTGAAATGACTCCTGGATAGATATCAAGGCAGCTTGAATCTCCGAGTAATGGAAATAATCCGACATGTTTGTTGTTGTTTGGCTGTACTGCACATGGATATGATGTCAACGCGTATGCGAGGATAGCCAGCGTGAGCAGCTCAGAGCACACTTTTGCGTTTTCAACCCTTTAGACGGGAACGCAACGGTGGAGCGTTTTAAAGATTTCCACTCTGGAGGGTGGGTTCATTTTTTTGCGTTTTTAAGTCCCCAAAACGCTGTCGCCATCTAAACGAAAGGCACATCTGATAAAATATTTTGTCGTTTTCACCCGGGAGCGTTGTCGTGTAAAGCCACCCTAAGGTGTAAAACTTGGTGGCGCTCTCTCTCTCTCTCTATCCCCCCCTCTCCCTCTCTCTGAGAAGCAGAACATGTGAGGCAGTGTGCAACCCTAGGGAGTGTTCACCTCAGATGGCCCCCTCTATCTCTACCTCTCTACCTGGCCCATGCAGATGGCCCCCTCTATCTCTACCTGGCCCATGCAGATGGCCCCCTCTATCTCTACCTGGCCCCAGCAGATGGCCCCCCTCTATCTCTACCTCTCTACCTGGCCCATGCAGATGGCCCCCTCTATCTCTACCTGGCCCATGCAGATGGCCCCCCTCTATCTCTACCTGGCCCATGCAGATGGCCCCCTCTATCTCTACCTGGCCCATGCAGATGGCCCCCTCTATCTCTACCTCTCTACCTGGCCCCAGCAGATGGCCCCCTCTATCTCTACCTCTCTACCTGGCCCATGCAGATGGCCCCCTCTATCTCTATCTCTCTACCTGGCCCATGCAGATGGCCCCCTCTATCTCTACCTGGCCCATGCAGATGGCCCCCTCTATCTCTACCTCTCTACCTGGCCCATGCAGATGGCCCCCTCTATCTCTACCTGGCCCATGCAGATGGCCCCCTCTATCTCTACCTCTCTACCTGGCCCATGCAGATGGCCCCCTCTATCTCTATCTCTCTACCTGGCCCATGCAGATGGCCCCCTCTATCTCTACCTGGCCCATGCAGATGGCCCCCTCTATCTCTACCTCTCTACCTGGCCCATGCAGATGGCCCCCTCTATCTCTACCTGGCCCATGCAGATGGCCCCCTCTATCTCTACCTGGCCCATGCAGATGGCCCCCTCTATCTCTACCTGGCCCATGCAGATGGCCCCCTCTATCTCTACCTCTCTACCTGGCCCCAGCAGATGGCCCCCTCTATCTCTATCTCTACCTGGCCCATGCAGATGGCCCCCTCTATCTCTACCTCTCTACCTGGCCCCAGCAGATGGCCCCCTCTATCTCTATCTCTACCTGGCCCATGCAGATGGCCCCCTCTATCTCTATCTCTCTACCTGGCCCATGCAGATGGCCCCCTCTATCTCTACCTGGCCCATGCAGATGGCCCCCTCTATCTCTACCTCTCTACCTGGCCCCAGCAGATGGCCCCCTCTATCTCTACCTCTCTACCTGGCCCCAGCAGATGGCCCCCCTCTATCTCTACCTGGCCCCAGCAGATGGCCCCCTCTATCTCTACCTCTCTACCTGGCCCATGCAGATGGCCCCCCTCTAGCTCTACCTCTCTACCTGGCCCACGCAGATGGCCCCCTCTATCTCTACCTGGCCCATGCAGATGGCCCCCTCTATCTCTACCTGGCCCATGCAGATGGCCCCCTCTATCTCTACCTGGCCCATGCAGATGGCCCCCTCTATCTCTACCTGGCCCATGCAGATGGCCCCCTCTATCTCTACCTGGCCCCAGCAGATGGCCCCCCTCTATCTCTACCTCTCTACCTGGCCCATGCAGATGGCCCCCTCTATCTCTACCTGGCCCATGCAGATGGCCCCCTCTATCTCTACCTGGCCCATGCAGATGGCCCCCTCTATCTCTATCTCTACCTGGCCCATGCAGATGGCCCCCTCTATCTCTATCTCTCTACCTGGCCCATGCAGATGGCCCCCTCTATCTCTACCTCTCTACCTGGCCCCAGCAGATGGCCCCCTCTATCTCTACCTCTCTACCTGGCCCATGCAGATGGCCCCCTCTATCTCTATCTCTCTACCTGGCCCATGCAGATGGCCCCCTCTATCTCTACCTCTCTACCTGGCCCCAGCAGATGGCCCCCTCTATCTCTACCTCTCTACCTGGCCCATGCAGATGGTCCCCTCTATCTCTACCTCTCTACCTGGCCCATGCAGATGGCCCCCTCTATCTCTACCTCTCTACCTGGCCCCAGCAGATGGTCCCCTCTATCTCTATCTCTCTACCTGTCCCATGCAGATGGTCCCCTCTATCTCTACCTCTCTACCTGGCCCATGCAGATGGCCCCCCTCTATCTCTACCTCTCTACCTGGCCCATGCAGATGGCCCCCTCTATCTCTACCTGGCCCATGCAGATGGCCCCCTCTATCTCTACCTCTCTACCTGGCCCATGCAGATGGCCCCCTCTATCTCTACCTCTCTACCTGGCCCCAGCAGATGGTCCCCTCTATCTCTACCTCTCTACCTGGCCTGCTCCATGCAGATGGCCCCCCTCTATCTCTACCTCTCTACCTGGCCCATGCAGATGGCCCCCTCTATCTCTACCTCTCTACCTGGCCCCAGCAGATGGTCCCCTCTATCTCTACCTCTCTACCTGGCCCATGCAGATGGCCCCCTCTATCTCTACCTCTCTACCTGGCCCATGCAGATGGCCCCCTCTATCTCTACCTGGCCCATGCAGATGGCCCCCTCTATATCTACCTCTCTACCTGGCCCATGCAGATGGCCCCTCTATCTCTACCTCTCTACCTGGCCCCAGCAGATGGCCCCCTCTATCTCTACCTCTCTACCTGGCCCATGCAGATGGTCCCCTCTATCTCTACCTCTCTACCTGGCCCATGCAGATGGCCCCCTCTATCTCTACCTCTCTACCTGGCCCCAGCAGATGGTCCCCTCTATCTCTACCTCTCTACCTGGCCCATGCAGATGGCCCCCTCTATCTCTACCTCTCTACCTGGCCCATGCAGATGGCCCCCTCTATCTCTATCTCTCTACCTGGCCCATGCAGATGGCCCCCTCTATCTCTACCTCTCTACCTGGCCCCAGCAGATGGCCCCCTCTATCTCTACCTCTCTACCTGGCCCATGCAGATGGTCCCCTCTATCTCTACCTCTCTACCTGGCCCATGCAGATGGCCCCCTCTATCTCTACCTCTCTACCTGGCCCCAGCAGATGGTCCCCTCTATCTCTACCTCTCTACCTGGCCCATGCAGATGGCCCCCTCTATCTCTACCTCTCTACCTGGCCCATGCAGATGGTCCCCTCTATCTCTACCTCTCTACCTGGCCCATGCAGATGGCCCCCTCTATCTCTACCTCTCTACCTGGCCCCAGCAGATGGCCCCCTCTATCTCTACCTCTCTACCTGGCCCATGCAGATGGTCCCCTCTATCTCTACCTCTCTACCTGGCCCATGCAGATGGCCCCCTCTATCTCTACCTCTCTACCTGGCCCCAGCAGATGGTCCCCTCTATCTCTACCTCTCTACCTGGCCCATGCAGATGGCCCCTCTATCTCTACCTCTCTACCTGGCCCCAGCAGATGGTCCCCTCTATCTCTACCTCTCTACCTGGCCTGCTCCATGCAGATGACCCCCCTCTATCTCTACCTCTCTACCTGGCCCATGCAGATGGCCCCCTCTATCTCTAACTCTGTACCGGGCCCATGCAGATGGCCCCCTCTATCTCTACCTGGCCCATGCAGATGGCCCCCTCTATCTCTACCTCTCTACCTGGCCCATGCAGATGGCCCCCTCTATCTCTACCTCTCTACCTGGCCCCAGCAGATGGCCCCCTCTATCTCTACCTCTCTACCTGGCCCATGCAGATGGTCCCCTCTATCTCTATCTCTCTACCTGGCCCATGCAGATGGTCCCCTCTATCTCTACCTCTCTACCTGGCCCATGCAGATGGCCCCCTCTATCTCTACCTCTCTACCTGGCCCATGCAGATGGCCCCCTCTATCTCTACCTCTCTACCTGGCCCCAGCAGATGGTCCCCTCTATCTCTACCTCTCTACCTGGCCCATGCAGATGGCCCCCTCTATCTCTATCTCTCTACCTGGCCCATGCAGATGGCCCCCTCTATCTCTACCTCTCTACCTGGCCCCAGCAGATGGCCCCCTCTATCTCTACCTCTCTACCTGGCCCATGCAGATGGTCCCCTCTATCTCTACCTCTCTACCTGGCCCATGCAGATGGCCCCCTCTATCTCTACCTCTCTACCTGGCCCCAGCAGATGGTCCCCTCTATCTCTACCTCTCTACCTGGCCCATGCAGATGGCCCCCTCTATCTCTACCTCTCTACCTGGCCCCAGCAGATGGTCCCCTCTATCTCTACCTCTCTACCTGGCCTGCTCCATGCAGATGGCCCCCCTCTATCTCTACCTCTCTACCTGGCCCATGCAGATGGCCCCCTCTATCTCTAACTCTGTACCGGGCCCATGCAGATGGCCCCCTCTATCTCTACCTGGCCCATGCAGATGGCCCCCTCTATCTCTACCTCTCTACCTGGCCCATGCAGATGGACCCTCTATCTCTACCTGGCCCATGCAGATGGCCCCCTCTATCTCTACCTCTCTACCTGGCCCATGCAGATGGCCCCCTCTATCTCTACCTCTACCTCTACTTCTGGGCTCTGTAAAGCGCCTTAAGACCATTGTATTGTTTTGGCACTATATAAATTAAATTGATTTGGATTAAATTGGATTAAATTGAATTACGTTCCCCTCTTAGTAAGTCAAGAGCCTCTGTTGCCCCCACATTTAAATACAAAGTTCATCTAAACACCGGTCTCACAAAACTGCCCCTATATTTAAATACCTACTACATTTAAACACAGGTCTCACAAAACTGCCCCTATATTTAAATACCTAGTACATCTAAACACCGGTCTAACCGAACTGCCCCTATATTTAAATACCTACTACATTTAAACACCGGTCTCACAAAACTGCCCCCATATTTAAATACCTACTAAATTTAAACACCGGTCTCACAAAGCTGCATAAATGACAGGACCTAAGCACCAATCAGATGTATACAATAACCAAGAATAATTGTCAGTATAACGTTAAATTCAAAGCACAACTTTCAAACAAACCAAATGGAACAGTACAGTTCTGGAATGTTGTTAGAGGCACAATCTTACAACAACTAACGCACACCGTATGAGTAATTGTGACTAGAAGATGGCCATTTGTGTTTTTACAATCGGAAGATTCCCATCCTGCCTTACAATATAAGTAAACGGGAGTAAACTGGCCCCCCTTTATCAAGACAGGAATATCTCAAAACCGGGGTGCTCCTCCTTTGAATAAGAATTCCCTCAAAGCCAAATGATACTCTCAAGTCTGTTTAAGCATTGAAGCATTCCAAGATATCAGAGCATAAGACATATTTATTTTGCCTTTATGACTAATAAACTAAACTAATTAAGGGATCATTAATGGACGAGGCGGAGGCAAAGAACTTCACAACGGAATTCATTGCGTTTACACCACTTGGCAAAATGAGAGAATATGTTTATTTAGTTCATTCATTAGCTTGCCTGACTGCACACTCTTATACAGTATATACAGCTTATATGGGTGGGCCTCTCCTTGAAGGAGGTGAGAAAGATGTGTGAGAACTGAATAAAAGAGTTGACCTAAGTGCCACTTGACTATTATCATTACCTCAACACACACAGTAGACCTCGTGCATATGTGAAGGTCAGGTGATATCAATCATGTGACAGTGACACAATACTCACTCATGTGACTCTTGTGAGGCTTTCAACTGTCCACACATACACACACACACACACACACACACACACACACACACACACACACACACACACACACACACACACACACACACACACACACACAATTACAAGACCTTGAGGTTATTGCCTAAAGCAGTTAAATGTTGCCAGGGGTTACCTTTGGGAGAATGATGTCATGTGTCCTATTTAGACGGTCTTGTACTCCAGAGGTTCTGATTTGAGAGTAATTTCATAAGAAAGGGAATTGAATGTTTTCAAGGATAGGGTCTTTTGAATGATCTGATTTGAGAGTAATTTCATAAGAAAGGGAATTGAATGTTTTCAAGGATAGGGTCTTTTGAATGATCTGATTTGAGAGTAATTTCATGAGAAGTGGAATTGAATGTTTTCAAGGATAGGGTCTTGTGAATGATCAGAGAGCATTTAAGCCACGTGTTTAATAGCAACAGAGTAAGACACTGTTGTGTTCACCGTGTTATGGAAAAATAGCTATGCACCCTGTGTGTTTGGGGGAGGATGAGAATGAATCATGTAATGGGATAACTTTGCACTTCTTTAAACCATACTAGACAAGGTGAATTAACAAATAATGTGGACAAATAAATATTAATATACTGCAAGGCAGATGTTCCTGATGTGAGTAATCTGATGGACAAACATTCTGAACATAAATGTGTTTTATAGTTTCATTCCTCATATTTTTATGACCACACAGAGTAAAGTAACTTCAATGCTGAGTTGAAGAGTTTATTTCTTAAGTTTTTATATCATTGTTATTTATATTTTATTTTCAAGTGTTTATTGTACAGCTACAATAACCTGAGAGAGACAAGGAAACCACCCTACAGCACAAGGGAGAAACATAGCCTCATATTCAGTAGTTGCACAGTTTATTTCCATCGTTTGGTGTCCTATGATAGTATTATACACATACAATAAACTGAGATGCCAAAAAACAAATAAATGTGGGAACTCAAAGAGAATGATCAATCATCAGCCTTACTTTACAATAAAACGCTTCTAGGGTCAAGGTTCGTGTGGGAAGACTGACAAAGGGAAAACCTGCCAATGTGACACTCTGGAAGGGACTTGGACTGTATAAATAAGAAAGTAAGAGGGAGGACAGGTGTCAGAGATTGGCTGCCGGTGTCCCTGTGTCATTGTTTACCCTGTAGTGCTGCGAGCCGAGCAGGAGAGAGCCAGACAGCTGAGGCAGAGGGGAGAGATCTGTGTGGTGTGAAAGTGTTCTGAATCAAGTTTAAGGGTTTAAACCATGCAGGCGGTATTCTGGATTACAGTGGGGGCGATGTGCCTGGCTACAGGCTTCAGCATGCCACGGAAACCCCAGCGTTGCCGTAAGTGTTCAAATGGAGAGTGTTAGTCAGTGAGCGAGAGTCTGTGTGAGGAAGTGTGTGAGAGAGAGGAGTGAGAATGTGTGTGTGAGAGAGTTAGATGAGTGAGAATGAGTGTGTGTGTGTGTGAGAGAGAGAGAGGGTGTGTGTGTGAGGAAGTGTGTGAGTGAGAGGTGTGTGTATGTGTGTGTGTATGTGTGTGTGTTTGTGTGTGTGTGTGTGTCTGATATAGAGACTTAGAGGAGTGAAAATGAGTGTGTGTGTGCGTGTGTATGCATGTACATTTGTGTATGAGTCTTTCTGTGGTGTGCATTTCAATTTTTGAGACTCACTATTCCAGTTAATGAAATACTTTTATTCCTGTCGTTGTGAAGAGGCTCCACATCTCTACACTGGAAGGTTAACTATGGTAAGCTTCACAATCTTCACATAATACCAAACCGTAAAACCCCATTTCATTATCTGTGTTTGATTATATAGATACTTCTTTGGGTGTAAGATATGAGTTTTATTTGGATTTAAAAAAAAGTAGAACTGATTGAAATACATATGAACCCCTTTCCCTAAAGGTGTTCAATGTACATCAATGTAGTTGCAAAGTTATGACCATAAACAATAAAAAGTGATTTGCCGTCATTTCCCTTCCGCCCAACCCATCCTCTACAGGGAACCCAGAATGAACAGTGGTGGATTGTTACAAAGTATTATTATGATGCCTTTAACCAGCGCATCCATGTGGAAGAAGAAGGAACTTTTAACAATGCAAGCTTCACCTACAACGCTCTATTGCTCTATCAAGAGGTAGGCTACCTAAACCCATCTATACAAGCAAACACTCAAACAAATGCAAACTGCACACCGCACCACTCACAAACACAAAAGTGCACACACACACACAAACAATCACGTATACACCCCCACCACACACACACACACACACACACACACACACACACACACTCTATTTTGCTAACCATCTCCCTTCTGTAACCCACATTGAAAAGCGATCTTATATAAATCCACATTATCTTTTGCGCTTCACATTGTAAAGGGCCTCATGTACGAGATCTACCACCACAACAAAACCTGTGTGAAGAAGGCCCTGCAGTCTGACTTCCACACAATGGAGGTTCCTAAGGGGGCCGTCTTTGTGAATCAGGTGGTTCTGGGAACCTCCTCCAGCCCTGGACAAGGCCTCCTGGTCAACAGCTGGTTGGGAGACATGCCTGACAGGCAAGGTGAGACAAGATCTGGCCCTGCCTGGTGTTGATCCTTTCGTTGTGCCTTTGACCTTTCATTGATCTTTGCCCTTGTGTTAATCTACATATGACTAATATAACTGAACTGAGGTGATAAGGCAGATTAAGACCTGTATCAAATCAGGACTTTTACTTTGTCTTAGGACTTACATGACCTGTTTAGAGCGGCACTGACATTACTGGTTTCCATGTGATATTGAAAGCCGTATTCTAGTGAAGGAGTGGCAAGGCTGCATGTTTAAGCGCTTTGCCTGAGCCTGTGCACAGCACAATCTCAAAGATGAGAAAATCATCAGTCAATGCATTAAATAGTAAACTATGAATATAATAATAGTATATTATATTAGTATATATAATAGTAAAATATGAATTTGTTCACAGAATCTGAGAGTGTTACGGTTTTGAGTGTTGAGAAATTACTGAAATAATCTTGAAACATGGCACCAAAATCGCTTAAAAAGCCCTGACTGCAATGGCATTTGATTCTTACCCTACATTTTCATATTGGTGCACATTGGTTACTTTATTGAGTATTTCTCTACAGAACTTGATGCCCTGTTCACACTATCTACACAGATGCTGTATCAAGTCTGGTTACACATAGATTTGTAGTGTAGATTTGTGTCCTGCACGATAATCCAAATCAGACATGCTAGTTATTTAGCAAATATTTAGCTTTAGTACCTGACACTTCTGTCCTTTTCAGAGTGGCATGACACCTGACACATATCTGATCTGTGCCACTTATAAGACAAAAACTCAAATTGAAATGGGCCACATTTACCATGCAGTGTAAACACGACCTCTGTGTTTTAAATACCATGCAGTGTAAACACGACCTCTGTGTTTTAAATACCATGCAGTGTAAACACAACCTCTGTGTTTTAAATACCCTGCAGTGTAAACACGACCTCTGTGTTTTAAATACCCTGCAGTGTAAACACAACCTCTGTGTTTTAAATATAGTGACTGTCTTTCTGTACCAAACCAATACTGTAGTAAGGCTACGGCATAAATGAAAGTAAGAAAAAAGGAACACATTTTCAAATAAAAAACATTATTTCCTCAAGCGACACTGAAGAGAGGCTCCCTTTTCCCTTTTCCCCTCGTTTCTAATTTTCTCTCTTTTCTCTCTAGACAACATGGTGTCCTTCACTGAGTTTGGTTGCCTGCCCGTCTCTGCTTTTTTCAAGTACAAGAACATGGGATGGGTCAGTTTGAGGTCAGTGAAAATCAGAGGTTGTTTTCTACATTTGTTAAAGGTGCAGTCTGCAATTCTAATCCAATCTAATCTACATCCAACACACGGTCCTTTAACTGTCCATTTTGCGTGTGCACTCAAGCAATCTCTGGTGTTCATACACAGTCCTGGGAAACAAACAAAAGCAAAGGACCAAGACATACACAATTCTAGCCAATCAACATGTTGTTTCCTGATCAAGACGGGGCTCAAATATCAACAACCTTTCGCCAGAATCGCAGACAGCTTCTTCAGCACACTGACCATGTTTCTAGCTGTGTAACAGAGGTCCCCATTTCAACCCAAAGTGAGCGTTCTACAGCATCTCAAATGTCTTTAAACACTAATCCTTCATTTGTCTGCATCTTCTTTTCCACAGCTACTACGACAACGTCCTTGGTGTGGAGGACCCCAATGTGTTCATTCCACCACCATTTTGCATGGACGCCAAGATGGAGGCGAACGAAGATGGAAAAGTGTCTGACTTTTTCTCCCTCTTCCACTGAACTTGGTGTGGATTCTTTTTTCATGTACTTGATCAACTTCTCATTCTGATCATATATCTGATTGTAGCAGAGGTGAGATGCAATAACTGAGACATGCCTTTTAAAGTTAAGAATGAGACCGTTTATCACAGCATGCAAATATACTTCTTAAACCAAGCTGTGGAAACAAGAAACATCTTGAACTATGACATTATTAACCTGAATAATTTGCTTTTCATAGAGGTGTAGCCTAATTAGATTTTGCTCTGCTCACCTAGCTTGAGAAGGTGATTCAAGTAGGCCATCTCTTAATGCTGCAAAGAATATCTGCTCAGTTCCACTATAAAGCCCCAGATACCTCTCCTGGGGAAACTCATGTGATGTTGTACTGATGCACTCTGTAGCTTGACATCTCTTGTGCCTTTTCAAAAGTGGGATTTTTACATTGCTATTTCCTCTATGTTTTTTATATCAAAGGAATAACAATAAAAAAAAAAAAATACACATGGCTCTGTCAGTCACTCCACAAGTGATGTATGAGCTATAATAATAATAATAATGATAAACTTTATTTGTAAAGCACCTTTCATGCAAAACAATGCAGCTCAAGGTGCTTAATAGCAAAGAGATAGAGTTCAAAGCATACCACCTGTCCTAGCTGAGGGGATGTATGAGGCTCAGGAAGAAAAGACATACGTGTCTTTTACGCAATACAGACAACAGGGCTTATGTAGTTGACACTGAATCTGAGTCACCTGAATCCTGACACTGTAGATGCTATTTTATTCCTGCATAGTGCTAAGACAAATTCTAAATAGAACGAAGGTTAGGCATATCAGCAGAGGTATATTTTGTTTACATTAGGATGGCTACGTTTATAGCTTGCGTTTTGGGCGCACCACAATGCCAAGAAGTTTGTCGCGACTGTAATGGCATATTTCATTGTGGGGGTGATTGATAGCTTAAGGCTTACGAGACACGGTGTTTTCCGATGTTTTATTGAGTCCTCTCTGTCTCTATCACACACACACACACACACACACACACACAAACGGAAGCAAAAAAGGTTTAAATTAAGTGACATCCCTCAAATGTCGCGTCTTCCGCAAACCTGCAAGCTATGAGTCAGCTGTCAGTATTGGAAGAAGCCTTAACGTCTCGAAGATGAAACTGCTTGGGTTATTTTGTTTCATTAGGCTATTAGTTATATTTTAAAACAGCCAGTCAGTCATTGTAGTCTACCACTCGTGGAATAAGGAATTTCAAATAGATGATGGAGTGAACTTTCTAGCCTCTAACTTTCTAGCCTCCTGTCACCGTCTCCCCCCAGTCACGCACCGACTCCCCCATGACACATCGGCCTGATTTGACACGCCTTTTTCTAAGCCGAACGATCGTGATAAACCACCTCTCTCGAAAGCTTCAGACGATCGGCGGAAAAACGAAAAGTTCACATCTAGACCCCTTATACATGAGGCAATTGTAACACGTTCGCGAGTTTCTATCGTGGTAGACGTGATGTAACAGCTTTACATTGACGCATGTATAAGGGGCTACTGATGTAGGCAGTTTATGTGTGTGATTATGTTTGTTAGTGGATGGCAAAGCCTGCCCAAACTGAAGACTGAGGCCATCTAGTGGCCACACTCTGAAGATGCCGTTTGTGTTAGAGATGACAATGTATTACAGAAGTCCATGAGCAGCAGAGCATTCCTTTCGTATTGTGGAGTCGGTTTAAATGTTTGAGGTGGTGGTCTGCAGTAGCCCTCCGACTTTCAGTGCAAACAGCTATTTTTCTTATTTACTTTTTGACTTATCTAATTATGGTGTCAGCAGATATCATTACACTATGTGGTGTATGGTGCATAGAACATGGGGACCCGTTACAGTACAATAGGGTATGGTGTGTCAGGGTGAACTGGGTTTAAGATCAGTTCATATGTTTCTCATCTTTTCAAGTTACCCAGCTCTGTGCAAACACATTAGATGCTGGTGTAAGGCACCAGTCCTAGTTACATCGCCAACACAGCACAGACACCACATAGGCTATAACCACAAACTTCAGTGCGAAAGGGGAGGAAACCTGTGGTGAAAACTGGCCGCGATCAGGCCGGTTTCCAACACCTTCAACCTTATGTCTGAATAAGAAGGGTTAACATTTCAGACTTTTCAGGTATCCCCGTCATATCAAAGACTTGATGTACTTGGACAAGGTCAAATATTTTGTTAATAGAACGGAGGAAAATGGATGCAGTTTTCAAAGTTTCAAATAAGCAGACGGATGGGAGTGCAGAAAGTAGCAATATGTTCCATATGTTTGAAATAGCTTTTAGTATCGTTAAATCTGGCCATTTTAGAAAGCTAAGGCTCAACAGAATCCTGGGATATGCTAGCTGGGCAGCGAGAGGAAGGGAACTAACGACTGGACTTTGGCCATAGCAACCATCCATTTAGAACTAGTTACGGCAGTTTCCCGTGCAAGGTAAGAAAAGACTCAGAAAACAGAAGTTCTATGGGATTGAATCTTCTGTTCTGGTGGTAAATTGTTTTAGCACCTACAACCTTCAGAGAACCATAAATTAAAAAGTGTCTCCGTCTGTCCGTATTTAGGCCTTAATAGACACCAAACTACTATATCACAGGCTAAACTGATTGGTTATCACATGGCTTTAATTTGCATACATTTGGGGATTCACTGACTCAATAGAAGTTGAAAAATAGCTAATAAGTTTAACATATGAATATGGTGAGCGATATAATGGTATGATCTTTGTTTATTTTATAGAAAGAATGGACCTTACAGAAAATGTTATTTTAACACCACCTTGTTGTCATTTAAACTATTGCTTCTAGTATTACAGTTTTCCTTTGTGTAAATTAGAGCCATATGTAATTTCTACAAAGAAATATGCATAATCCTACTATAAAATAAACAGTTTTCTTGGTGTAAATTACAGCCATATGTCATTTCTACAAATAAATATGCAGCCTTTTCCCTTGTTTTTCAAGCAATTAATGGTGTTTCAGCGCATATGAGGATACAAAGGTCGTTACAAGGCTTAAAACAAAACAAAAAATATTTAAAATCAAAGGAGCATCGCACATGATTGCGAAAGGTTTCATTCGACTCTGGGAATTAAGCTACACGCCTGGATATGCATATTATGTGTATGTGGCATAGAATAATGACAGTTATGATTACGAGCATTGCCTGCACACAGATACATCCAGTATGTACTGTACATCGGTCGCCTCTTGGTGGAATCGAGTGAAATTGCACAGGGATGTTTAATAGATGCCAACTAGACGTCGCATGAAGAAAAAAATGAATCCGACTTTGTTTCTGTGATTTACACGTTAAAAAGCTGTCCATCCATTCATCGCATACGCTGATAATCGTCTAAACGACTCCCAGACATTTTTCCATATATAACTTTATAGCTTATTTGAATCACCTTTTATCTATGAGACAGGCAAATGGAGTGTGTGAAACGCATTGCATAATGTACCCATATGAAGAATATGGCAAAATAAATACAGTAGATACAGATATGCAGCAGGCAATTATTTATTAACTTGCAAAGATATGCTTTCTCAGTGCTCACTAGGTGCTGTGTGCTGCTTTGAAATGGATAAATAAAGGTGTTTTTAAGAAACTATTTATACCCGTCAGTCACACCTTGCGCACAGGACAACTATGCCCACCAGAGGGTGCCAGTGTGAAACATTGGTCAGTCCCTCCAGAATTTGTATGAGATTTTTTTATCCAAATTGCAGCGTTAGTTGGTGCTGATTTTCCAGAAAAAAAATGAGAAATTTTGCAATTTTTGTTTCTTTTGACTCCCCACTTAAACTTCAAATTCACAGAAAACAAACTAATGAGAATTTAAAAGAAAAAATCACAGCAAATAGACAAAAATTGGTTAATTTCCTCGCTTCAAAAATGTTATTGTAATTAAGTTTAAATAAAATGTCATCTCTTGCATTGAACCGTTCAACTCAATTTCAAAATGTATTTGGAACAATAATCACGAGTAATCTTCTAATATTATTGTTTAAAGAAAACTAAACAGAAGATAGGATTATTCAAAATGTGTTGACCATTCCTCTCTCTCTCTATATATATATATATATATATTTTTTTGCAGAATTAAAAATAGGTAGGCCTAAACAGCAATTATTTCATTTTAGAACTCCTAGCAAGATGGAGAAGTCTTCTCGGATCTTATTATTGAAGTTAAATAATTTTTCTTACCATTGACTTTCATCTAAACATTTTCAGGAAAAGTTACTTTTTCGTCTCCCTACTCCAGTCTGAAGAAGTATTTGTGAGGTGCAGTTCCCCCGGGTGAAGTCGACAAGTATCTTACAGTGAAGTTTGTTTTGACTTTTAGACAAACTGAACACATCAGCACGTCTTGGAACCACTGGGAGCCGTTTCTCCCCACTGCTGAGGCAGGACTGCTCACACTTGAGTCCTTGGCCGTGAAGGAGCACGGGATGAACCTGCAGGAGCCATGGGTTGTTTCCAAAGTTGAAGGCATATTGACAGAGTAGTCTGAACATGACACAGCTGTAGCCAAAAGATGTAAAAGAGACAGAACCTGTATTCACTTGATACATTTCATGTTTAATAATGTTCAATTCATAATATGGTGCAGACAATGGAGATGAAGCAAACTGTGCATCATAGTGAACATGAATCTTCACATGAAATAAAACATCCACACAAAATAAGGTCCCTCACACCCTAAACATCTGTATCTTTTCCACTAGCCATCCAGGATACACCCTATGTTGTTCTGTGTATCAGGTTGAAAACTTTTTGTGGGATAAAAAAAAATATATGTTTCACTTTTAATTAAGTAGGTTAGTATAGGATTCCATAGTATAACACAAATTGAATTGGTAACTTAGCCATGTATTCTGTCTGACCTGTTGTGAAAGGTTTGATGAGCTAAGAGAGTTAAGGCGCCCACATGCTTATCCGATCGGGCTCGGATGGCCTCTGGAGCACCGCTTGAATTTTCTCACTATCCGATCCGAGCTGTCCGACACCCCTGGCTAAAATGACGTTTCCTGTTTCGTTCCCTATATGACAGCTTTCCGTTTTAAAAAAAATCGCTGAGAGATCGCTGGGAGGTCTAGGAGTGCATTAGGAGTTGGAGGAAGATCAGGGACAAGTTTGTAAAAATGAAAAAAACTATGAAGGGCACCAGCGGCGATGCAGGAGGAAAACCGACATCTCCCTTCTTCCTTGCTCTATCGTGGCTCTCGCCGCATATAAAGCATAGGGAGACGTCGTCTAATAACAGCAATAATAAAACATTTCTTGGTTTTCGAACAGCCTCTTTGTGTTTGAGTTAGCAGAGCATGCAGTGTAAATGATTAAATTGTAAAATAACCTGAATTGTAGACGTAAAAAAGCAGAACTGTTTGTGTGGTATAATAATAGAAAATATTCGGCAATAACCGCGAGCTTGGTCATTGTCGTTAGTAATTCATTTCACAACAACAGCCTCTGATCATTAACTGAAAATACACGGGATAAAAACAAACAATTTCTTATTTTATAGTTTGTTGTTGATGTAATGGCCTTGTAACATCATAATAAACCGATGGTAATCTCCACATCCCCTCGTAGAACCATGCAGGTAGAGGTGAGTCGTACAATCATCAGATTAGAAAGGGCGTGTCTCTCTTGGAGGTAGGGGGATCCTATGTAAATAGTCTTATCTCTGGGGAGAAGAGGTGGCCACATTGTATTAGTCCGAGGGAGGGGTGTTAGGTATAAGACATGAGTTTGCCCAGAGACATTTCATGAACATGGGTTGCTTGTAACAATGCTCCCGGTATCGTTAATAAATCTGCAGTACCACTCCAGTTGTCTGTAAGTAATTTTGACCACACTTTCATGATATTTGGCAGTAAAGCTGGCAAAGACACCAGTTAGTGTGTTGGCAAACTTCTATCAGTGACAAAAGGGTTGTTGGTGGTGGTTGTTGGTGATGTTTGCAGGGTTTTTGCATGCCTTTAGGTATGTAATGATTTCAGTGGCCAAAGGTATGTGCAATTGAAATTCTTTACTGTTTTGTGTTCAGCACACAAATAGGCAGTCCATACACAATTAAACAGATTCCAGTAGGAACAGACAGCGGCAGAGTTCCATTAAAGCCATATAATAAACAACTTACTAACCTAGATCGTTCTGTCATGCTGGAAAATTTCAAACTTCAGCTTTGGCGTATCAACCTCACTATAGCTCAGTCGATACGTTTCCCGAGATAACCTCACTCTTGGTTAATAAAGTCATTAATATTCTACCCACACTGGTTATTATACTGATTGTTAATAGTCAAGCCACATGTAGCGCTCCCTAAAAGTGAGCCTGTGTAGAGTAAAGTGGCGAGTGTAAAGTGAGGAGTGCATTATTGTTCATTAAGGAGTCTGATGGCCTTAGGGTAGAAACTGTTCTCCAGTCTGCGGGTGCAAGACCGGATACTTCGGAACCGCCTACCAGAAGGAAGCGAGGGTGAACAGTCTGAAGGATGGGTGATGAAAGTCTTTTAGGATCCTGCCAGCTCTTCTGAGGCATCTTGTGAGGTAGATGTCCTGAAGGGATGGGGAGTTTCCTGCCGATGATGAATTCAGCGGATCTGACCACACTGCGTAGGGCCTTACGTCCATGGCTGTGCAGCTTCCAAACCACACTGAGATGCTACAGAACAACTTTAAC
>NW_027666757.1:30000-33342 GCF_963457725.1 Sprattus sprattus | reverse complement strand
TCAAGGTTTTGAGCCTGGACTTGAAGGTGTCAATAGAGGGGGCGGATCTTATAGACAGGGGGATGCTGTTCCACAGTCTAGGGGCTGCAACAGCAAAAGAGCGGTCACCCCTGGATTCAGGTTTAAGAGAGAGAGAGAGAGAGAGAGAGAAAGACTGAAAGACCTATGCTCTTAAGAACCAGATTGTTTTATCTTCTTGTTTGTCTTATCTGATGGCCTGTGTGCGTGTGCGTTTGGTGATGTTCTGACTAACTGTGTGTGTAGTCTGTGTATGTGTGTGTGAGTGGGTGGTTGGTTATGTGTGTGTTTGTCAAGATGGTGTGTGTGTGTGTGTGTATGTGTGTGTGTGTGTGTAATAAGTGATGGTTTGTGTGTCTGTGTTTATGAAAATTAAATGCCATAGCTGCTGTCCTCCCCCCCCTCTCTCTTTCTCTCTCTCCTTCCCCCTCTCGCGCTCTCCTACCCCCCCTCTCTCTCCTCTCCCCTTTCTTCATCTCTCTCTCTCTCTCTGTCCTTCTCCCTCTATCTCTGTCTCTCTCACTCTCTAACTCTGTGTGTGTGTAATATGTGAAAGTGTCTGTGTGTGTGTGTGTGTGTGTGTGTGTGTGTGTGTGTGTGTGTATGGTAGAGTGTGTGTGTGTGTGTATTGTAACGTGTATGTAATTTAGCACCAAACAAAGTATCAAACTCAAGAGTGTCTTTCAACAGTTTCTATTTTCAAAACAAACACAAAAATTACGTTGACAAATTGCCATGCATCAGTCACAAGATACAGACCACCAAATATGCCATTGTCCATTTTGCAGTGTGATAATTTCCGCACCCAGGGTTAAAAGCTATGACCATTCAAAGAAAAGCCGGTATTATCCCGTGTGGCAAAAATGTTGTCCGACCGTTGTGGAAATTTGCTCTTACCGTCTGTATGATTGAACAAAACTCCGACGGTCCGTCTGTGTGGAAGGAAAACCTTTGGCAAAGAAACGCTGCAGGCTGGGTGTGTTTCAAAAGGATGTGGCTCACAATGCTGGATGTCTCCGTCAACAGCTTTCTCAAACAGGTGGCAAAAACGCCGACCGTCTCCATCTTCCAAAACACGTCTCCAAAGCATCATCCCCCGCATAGTACTTCCGGACAGGTTTAAATCCCCTTCCGAGTTCAGGACATGCATATCCCCACCTCTATGAACTCGGTTGACCTGGCATGACGCCTCTTAACACGTCAAACTAAAAGTTTTACTTACACAGTGTTTCAACTAACACCATCGATTATATGACAACATATACATATATAACATATACATATATAATCATGTGAAAACAAAACTACACAATGAAGTAGAAATGAAATATACTGTACATGCTTGTACATCACAGTATGGTAATGTGAGTGTGTGTGTGTGTGTGTGTGTGTGTGTGTGTGTTTGTGATGTGTGAGTGTATGTGTATAGTAGTGTGTGTGTTTGTGTGTTTGTGTGTATGGTAGTATGCGTGTGTGTTTGTGATGTGTGCGTGTTTATGATGTGTGCGTGTTTGTGCGTGTGTGTGGGTGTGTTTGTGTAACACCAGACAGAACATGCATCAGGCTGGGATGATGAAACACCAATACACAAGATCCTCATCTTTCTTTCTTTGATTAAACCTTAATCATTATTATAGTAATCAATTAGTATCAGTATCAGTTAGTATTAGTATCAGCATGGTCTCCCAGTTAAGCCTCATAGGTTGTGTGAATTGCACCATAGATGTGTTTGTTTTTAGAGACTGACTAGAGGTTCTGATCTGATCCACCCCAGGACATGGATCCACAGCTGATACCCTGGAAGGGCGGTGCGGTTCTGGCCTGCCTGGACACAACCCAGGAGATGTGGATCCACCAGCATGAGTGGCAGCGCTTTGGGGTCTGCATGCTCAGAGAAAGGGCCGGATTTGTCTGGTGACCCCAGTACCAGTAAAGGAGTGTGTGTTTGTGTATGTGTGTGTGTGTGTGTGTGTGTGTGTGAGCATGAGCATGAGCATGTGTGTGTGTGTGTGTGTGTGTGTGTGTGTGTGTGTGTGTGTGTGTGTGTGTGTGTGTGTGTGTGTGTGACAGTCTGGCTGTCTGAGGTCTGGCTGTCTGAGTTTGTGTTTGGGTTAGGGTTAGGGGTTAGTGTGTTTGGTTTCCGTCTGTGTGTACGACTTCAGAGTCAGCTTTTCAGGCTTGGATATAGTGTCAGTTGAAGATCCAAACCTCAGAGTTTAAGAGATATTTAAACGTTAAATGTTAGACTATTTTTTTTGAACAAATGATGTTTAAAAACATAAATAAAATCAAGTTTTAAAGTCTACTCTTCTTCTTATACTGATGTTCAAGACTAACACGATACAGAAATGACAGAGATGCATTTTGAGAAACGTACCTAACATGATCTGATAACCCACTCACATGGAGATAATCACACACATGACTTCTTGTGAAAAGCAGTGGTATCCTGTTTTTGAGGTGGAGTGAAGTGATGAAACTGATTAGCCTGACGTTCTACTTTCCACCAAAATTCAAGAGAAAGGTGCACGTACACAGATGATTATCTTTTTTCCATTTATTTATTTATTTGAGAAAGTTTGAGAGCATTGCTCTCCCTGTGCTGGGAGAAGGGAGGGGGGTGAGAGAGCTGTGAGTTTATTTCAAGAGAAGCTCTCTCTATCTCTCCATGATGGAACAAGATGAGGATTAGGAAGCAGCCCTTTCCTGTGTAATGTTCTATGGACCATGTGTGTGCATGTGTGTGTGTGTGTGTGTGTGTGCGTGTGTGTGTGTGTGTCATGGCTGCTAGCTGTGCCGCTAGCACGTCTCATAAGGCTTTGAGGAGTGAGGTTTAGAGCGCTCAGTATTCTGACCCCCAGGCCTCCCCTTCATCAGAAAACATCTGTCACGTCAGGCTCACAGACATGACAAATAAAAGCCAAAACAGTTAAAAAAGCCAAACAGTTTTACTTTATTAGCAACTACACAAAAGATGAGCATGGCTTCGAACAGAGTGTTGGGAGCAAAGGTTTCCCCATTCTCTCTCTCTCTCTGGACCTCTATCTCAAGCTTCCCTTGGCACCTGTGGGAGGTGCTTTGGTAGCACTTTATAATAACCATCCCGTATAAATGGTTAATTGATGCTTTATTTAGCAACTATAATTATATATTTGATAACTTATCAATCATATATGAATCATTAGTAGACAACAATCAATGGTAGTCACAGGGAAACATCTGCAACACACACACAGACACACAAGCAGTCAGCCCAGCACTCAAAAGAGGCAGTGTCTTCACACATCACACACAGGACTAGTGTTTTATGTGTGTGTGTGTGTG
>NW_027666758.1:32500-35000 GCF_963457725.1 Sprattus sprattus | reverse complement strand
GTCTGTGTGTGTGTGTGTGTGTGTGTGTGTGTGTGTGTGTGTGTGTGTGTGTGTGTGTGTGTGTGTGTTTTAGTGTGCGTGTCTGTGTAGGTGTGTGTGTGTGTGTGTGTGTGTGTGTGTGTGTTTTAGTGTGCGTGTCTGTGTAGGTGTGTGTGTGTGTGTGTGTGTGTGTGTGTTTGAGTGTGCGTGTCTGTGTAGGTGTGTGTGTGTGTGTGTGTGTGTGTGTGTGTGTGTGAGAGAGTGATTGTCAGGCAGCTATTGGGTTATTTGGGATTCTGGGACACATACCAGCGCTCATTAATATTCATGAGCACACAGCAATCCCTGTGGCCTAATCACTGAGCTATTTTAAGCTTAGAGGCCCCGCCCCCCTCCCCGACTCAGGCTATCATGTGAATTAATGGCCTGTGATTGACAGCTCTGATCTGGGAGGAGAAGTCCCTGCTTCCATGACAGGAGACACAGGGCTTTACTCTCATTGGTGCATTCACAGGGCTGTACACTCTCATTGGTGCATTCACAGGGCTGTACTCTCATTGGTGCATTCACAGGGATGTACTCTCATTGCTGCATTCACAGGGCTGTACTCTCATTGGTGCATTCACAGGGATGTACTCTCATTGGTGCATTCACAGGGATTTACTCTCATTGGTGCATTCACAGGGCTGTACTCTCATTGGTGCATCCACAGGGCTGCACTTTCATTGGTGCATTCACAGGGCTGTACTTTCATTGGTGCATTCACAGGGCTGTACTCTCATTGGTCCAGTCACAGGGCTGTACTCTCATTGGTGCATTCACAGGGCTGTACTCTCATTGGTCCAGTCACAGGGCTGTACTCTCATTGGTGCATTCACAGGGCTGTACTCTCATTGGTGCATTCACAGGGCTGTAGTCTCCCATTGGTTCATTTCTGCACACACTCTCCCCGACATGCTCCGGTACCGCCCACAGTGCTACATCTCAGAGGGACGGGGGCTCATGACAAATGCGCGATTTATCTAAAATAAAAGTAAACTCAACAAATTATTTATTTAAAATAAAAGTAAAGTCAACGAGCGATTAGTTTAAAATAAAAGTGAACTCAACAAGTGATTTATTTAAAATAAAAGTAAACTCAACAAGTGATTTATTTAAAATAAAAGTAAACTCATTTATTTAAAATAAAAGTAAACTTAACAAGTGATTTATTTAAAATAAAAGTAAACTCAACGAGTGATTTATTTAAACCACAAACCATACATAGCAAACATGGCCACCATCGTATCTTTTTCCGCCCATTTTAACACAGATCGCTCTCTTCATTACTCTGCAGTGCCTCCTAGTGGCCTAATAAGATAAGCCAATGTTGCAGCACACAACAACATTAATAATTTTAGAGCTCAGTGCTGGGGAAGAGGTACAGTACATCAAAGGGCACATTCCAGACACATTGCAATGGTCCCGTTAGCCTTTATGAAACACACAGTAATAATCAAGTAATCAAAAACCTCGCCAACGATGACTGCAAATGACTTAAGAAAGAATTTAACACACACACACACACACATGAGATTGTAATACACACACACACACACACACAAGATCACATAACCCAGGACTATCAGTGTAGATCAGGGGTGTCAAACTCAAAAACACAGAGGGCCGGAAAAAAAAAATGGGTGTAAGTCGAGGGCCGGACAGTGGGGCAAGCACTCCCTAAATCAACGTATGCTACCAACGCGGGGACAGTGCATTGTGGGACTTGCAGTATTTGTGGTGCGTTCAACATACCAGCGGCGGCGGCAGACAAGCTCTGATAGATAAATAGATGGATACTTTATTAATCCTGAGGGAAAATTAGGCAAACACAAATAAAATGTCACCGTTGTTCATTCAAATCAATGGAACTTTTTGCAACATTCTGAGGAGCTTGTGGGCCAGATTAAAATGGCTTGTCGGGCCTGATCAGGCCCCCGGGCCTTGAGTTTGACACATGTGACTTAAGATGTGCGCATCACAGCAGCCACTCTCTGAAGCGAGCCAGACGCAGGGACATTTCGATGAGGACCGGCAGAGAACGTGGAAGATTACTGTGGCTCGAAAATCGTTCGGTCAGGCGTCTGAAAAAGTCTAGTGGATGATGGCTTCACGGTCGAGTGTCTGAACGAGTCTAGTGGATGATGGCTTCACGGTCGAGCGTTTGAACGAGTCTAGTGGATGATGGCTTCACGGTCGAGCGTTTGAACGAGTCTAGTGGATGATGGCTTCACGGTCAGGCGTCTGAACGAGTCTAGTGGATGATGGCTTCACAGTCGAGCGTTTGAACGAGTCTAGTGTATGATGGCTTCACGGTCGAGCGTTTGATAAAGACTAGTGGATGATGGCTTCACGGTCAGGCGTTTGAACGAGTCTAGTGGATGATGGCTATACGGTCAGGCGTTTGAACAAGTCTAGTGGATGATGGCTTCACGGTCAAGCGTTTGATAAAGACTAGTGGATGATGGCTTCACGGTCAAGC
>NW_027666759.1:115000-120000 GCF_963457725.1 Sprattus sprattus | reverse complement strand
ACATACACACACACACACACACACACACATACACACACACACACACACACACACAGCCAAACCAACTCTGCCTCATTTAGCATGTAGCCACAGCCCTGCCTCATTGAGCATCAATCCTCTTAGCTGCCTCATCTAGCATCTAGCCCCTTAGCTGCCTCATCTAGCATCTAGCCTCTTAGCTGCCTCATCTAGCATCTAGCCTCTTAGCTGCCTCATCTAGCATCTAGCCTTTTAGCTGCCTCATTTAGCATCTAGCCTCCTAGCTGCCTCATCTAGCATCTAGCCCCTTAGCTGCCTCATCTAGCATCTAGCCTCTTAGCTGCCTCATCTAGCATCTAGCCTCTTAGCTGCCTCATTTAGCATCTAGCCTCTTAGCTGCCTCATCTAGCATCTAGCCTCTTAGCTGCCTCATCTAGCATCTAGCCTCTTAGCTGCCTCATCTAGCATCTAGCCTCTTAGCTGCCTCATATAGCATCTAGCCCCTTAGCTGCCTCATTTAGCATCTAGCCTCTTACCTGCCTCATCTAGCATCTATTCTCTTACCCCCTCATCTAGCATCTAGCCCCTTAGCTGCCTCATCTAGCATCTAGCCTCTTACCTGCCTCATCTAGCATCTATTCTCTTACCCCCTCATCTAGCATCTAGCCTCTTACCTGCCTCATCTAGCATCTAGCCTCTTACCTGCCTCATCTAGCATCTATTCTCTTACCCCCTCATCTAGCATCTAGCCTCTTACCTGCCTCATCTAGCATCTAGCCTCTTAGCTGCCTCATCTAGCATCTAGCCTCTTAGCTGCCTCATTTAGCATCTAGCCTCTTAGCTGCCTCATTTAGCATCTAGCCTCTTAGCTGCCTCATTTAGCATCTAGCCTCTTAGCTGCCTCATTTAGCATCTAGCCTCTTACCTGCCTCATCTAGCATCTAGCCTCTTAGCTGCCCCATCTAGCATCTAGCCTCTTAGCTGCCTCATCTAGCATCTAGCCTCTTAGCTGCCTCATCTAGCATCTAGCCTCTTAGCTGCCTCATCTAGCATCTAGCCTCTCAGCTGCCTCATCTAGCATCTAGCCTCTAAGCTGCCTAAGTTAGCATCTAGCCTCTTAGCTGCCTCATCTAGCATCTAGCCTCTCAGCTGCCTCATCTAGCATCTAGCCTCTAAGCTGCCTAAGTTAGCATCCAGCCTCTTAGCTTCCTCATTTAGCATCTAGCCTCTTAGCTGCCTCATATAGCATCTAGCCTCTTACCTGTACCTTCATTGCAGACCCTCCGTGGATGCCGACGATGGGCAAGAGTGTGTGTGTGTGAGTGTGTGTGTGTGTGTATGTGTGCTAGTGTGTGTGTGTGTGTGTGTGCTAGTGTGTGTGTGTGTTTGTTCTCTGACCTTTTGTGCCATGGTCATGGCGGAGCCTCCGTGGATGCCCACGATGGGTAAGAGTGTGTGTGTGTGAGTGTGTGTGTGTGTGTGTGTGCTAGTGTGTGTGTGTGTGTGTGCTAGTGTGTGTGTGTGTTTGTTCTCTGACCTTTTGTGCCATGGTCATGGCGGAGCCTCCGTGGATGCCCACGATGGGCAAGAGCGTGTGCGCGGAGACGAAGTCCAGCAGCTGGGCGAGGGCGTCCTGGTCGCCGTCGTCTCCGAACACGAGGCCGTGCAGAGGCTGCCTCCCCATGAGCTCGCAGAGGCCCGTGAGGACGCTCCGCGGGTCGGTCCGGTTCAGCCGCACGGCCGTCACGTGGGCCTCGACCCGCCCGTCGCCCACGGCGAAGCGGCCCGGGTACAGGTCCGGCTCAAAGCCGGGGTCGGCGCCGGCGCCGGGACTGGCCCGCGTCTGGCCCAGGATCACCGCCACCTGCAGCGCGGCGGGGCGCTGGGCCGCGAGGCACACACACACGCACACGCACACACACACACAGAGCAGACGCACAGAGCCACGCAGCATCGCTACGCCACCACCCATCGCGCAACTTAACCAGCCCTGTGAGAGAGGAGGAGGAGAGAGAGGAGGAGAGGAGGAGGAGAGAGAGGAGGAGAGGAGGAGGAGAGAGGAGGAGAGAGAGGAGGAGGAGAGAGGAGGAGAGAGAGGAGGAGAGGAGGAGGAGAGGAGGAGAGAGAGGAGGAGAGGAGGAGGAGAGTGTGGAGGAGAGAGAGGAGGAGAGAGGGGAGGAGAGAGAGGAGGAGAGGAGAGGAGGAGAGAGAGGAGGAGAGGAGGAGGAGAGTAGAAGGGAGAAGAGAAGAGAGAGGAGGAGGAGAGGAGGAGAGAGATGAGGAGGAGAGAGGAGGAGAGTGGAGGAGAGAGAGGATGAGAGAGAGGAGGAGAGAAGAGAAGAGAGGAGGAGAGAGAGGAAGAGAGGTAGAGGAGGAGAGAGAGGAGGAGAGGAGGAGGAGAGTAGAAGTGAGAAGAGAAGAGAGAGGAGGAGGAGAGGAGGAGAGAGATGAGGAGGAGAGTGGAGGAGAGAGAGGAGGAGAGAGAGGAGGAGAGAGAGGCGAGAGAGGAGGAGAGAGGAGAGAAGAGAATAGAGGAGGAGAAGAGGAGGGAGAGGAGAGGAGGAGAGGAGGAGGAGAGGAGGAGAGAGAGGAGAGAGAGGAGGAGAGAGAGGAGGAGAGAGGAGGAGGAGAAGAGGAGGAGGAGAGAGAGAGAGGAGGAGAGAGGAGGAGAGAGGAGGAGGAGAAGAGGAGGAGGAGAGAGAGGGAGAGAGAGAGTGAGAAAGGAGAGAGGAGGATGGGGAAGAGGGAGAGGGAGAGAGTGAGAAAGGAGAGAGGAGGATGGGGAAGAGGGAGAGAGAGAGAGTGAGAAAGGAGAGAGGAGGATGGGGAAGAGGGAGAGACAGAGACAAGGGAGAAAAGGTTCTTCAGATGTGTTGGGTAGAGAGCAGCCTACAGCATATCACAGGTTGACCTCATGACATTTTTCAGTGACAACATTTCAACTATCAGGAGCAGTTATCACATCATCTTTCACTAATGGCTTCAATCCTCAACCTCTTACCCCACCTCTGCCCGATAATATGTTACAGTATGGTTACTTTACTCAATCTCTTACCCCACCTCTGCCCGATAATATGTTACAGTATGGTTACTTTACTCAATCTCTTACCCCACCTCTGCCCGATAATATGTTACAGTATGGTTACTTTCCTCAATCTCTTACCCCACCTCTGCCCGATAATATGCTATAGTATGGTTACTTTCCTCAATCTCTTACCCCACCTCTGCCCGATAATATGTTACAGTATGGTTACTTTACTCAATCTCTTACCCCACCTCTGCCCGATAATATGCTACAGTATGGTTACTTTACTCAATCTCTTACCCCACCTCTGCCCGATAATATGTTACAGTATGGTTACTTTACTCAATCTCTTACCCCACCTCTGCCCGATAATATGTTAAGGTATGGTTACTTTACTCAATCTCTTACCCCACCTCTGCCCGATAATATGTTACAGTATGGTTACTTTACTCAATCTCTTACCCCACCTCTGCCCGATAATATGTTACAGTATGGTTACTTTACTCAATCTCTTACCCCACCTCTGCCCGATAATATGTTACAGTATGGTTACTTTCCTCAATCTCTTACCCCACCTCTGCCCGATAATATGTTACAGTATGGTTACTTTACTCAACCTCTTACCCCACCTCTGCCCGATAATATGTTACAGTATGGTTACTTTCCTCAATCTCTTACCCCACCTCTGCCCGATAGTATGTTACAGTATGGTTACTTTCCTCAATCTCTTACCCCACCTCTGCCCGATAATATGGCTACTTTCCACAATTTGACTCTGATCCATCTGAGTGGATTGGATGAAGTCGTCCAAACATCTACTACTACTCTAAGTAAGAAAGAAAAGAATGAGTGCAAAAGCTAAAAGTAAACATTTCTTTACCTTATTAAAGTTTCAGGTATCCATGTACAAACAAAAATAAATTATTCTTACTTTACAATTAAACTAGCACGGTCAAAAAACTGTGTACCACCACGTGCTTCTCTGTTCTTTTTTTCTAAACTAAACGGTTGTCTTCAAAAGGTCAAAACAATGTATCAAAATAAAAGTCTCTACTAAACATTAGGTTCAACTACTTGCTACCTCGACCCCTGTACCTACTAAACTGCTTTGGATACTTGATGTTAGAGCCATAAATAAGATGTATATTATTTCTTGAATAATATTATTTTGTATTACCTTGCTATTATAATTAATCTCTGTAAAGTAGAGACTTTTATTTTGACACCTTTTGAAGACAACCGGGCCTCGTTTCCCGATAACGACGTATCTTAACGGCCTACGTGGATTTTGGGCACATCATAGACTCATCATTGCCGTAAGTGCGGCGTCGGGAAACCGCCCTGCAATATCCCTCTTACGACCGATTTCAAGTCCTTTTTAGCGTTCGGGAAACTGGGCTCCGTTTAGTTTTAGAAAAAGAACAAGAGAAGCACGGTGGTACACAGTTTTTTGACCGTGCTAGTTTAATTGTAAAGTAAGAAAGATATAAGAATCATTTATTTTTGTTTGTACATGGATACCTGAAACTTTAATAAGATAAAGACATTTTTACTTTTAGCTTTTGCACTCGTTCTAGTGCTCCAAAGGATGTCACAGATATTGGATCTGCTGCCATTACACTTGACATATTGTCAATACCTCCCTGCTATCTGGAACATTCCCTGGTTGCCTCAAACATGCCATTGTTACACCACTACTAGTAAAACCTACGCTTGACCCCTTGGCTTATGAGAGTTAAAGGCCTATCTCTAACTTGCCTTTCTTAGTCAAAATTATAGGCAACTTTGCACCTTTCTGTCTCAAAATTCCATATTTGATGCCTTTCAATCTGGGTTTAGGGTAAAACATAGCACAGTCAGAGTCGTAAATGACCTCTGAATTGCGACTGACAATCAAAAAATATCGATTCTCGTTCTCCTTAATTTAAGCGCTGCATTTGATACAATTGATCATGCTATTGTTCTTCAGTTGGCCTCCAGGGTACAGCTCTTGATT
>NW_027666759.1:92500-97500 GCF_963457725.1 Sprattus sprattus | reverse complement strand
GTGTGTGTGTGTGTGAGTGTGTTTGTGTGTGTGTGTGTGTTTATGTGTGTGAGTGTGTGTGTGTGTTTGTGTGTGTTTATGTGTGTTTGTGTGTGTGAGTGTGTTTGTGTGTGTTTGTGTGTGTGTGAGTGTGTTTGTGTGTGTGTGTGTGTGAGTGTGTTTGTGTGTGTTTGTGTGTGTGAGTGTGTTTGTGTGTTTGTGTGTGTGAGTGTGTTTGTGTGTTTGTGTGTGTGAGTGTGTTTGTGTGTGTTTGTGTGTTTGTGAGTGTGTGTGTGTGTGAGTGTGTTAGTGTGTGTTTATGTGTGTGAGTGTGTTTGTGTGTGTGTGTGAGTGTGTGTGTGTTTGTACGTGTTTGTGTGTGTGAGTGTGTTTGTACGTGTTTGTGTGTGTGAGTGTGTTTGTGTGTGTTTGTGTGTGTGTGTGTGTGAGTGTGTTTGTGTGTGTTTGTGTGTGTGAGTGTGTTTGTGTGTTTGTGTGTGTGAGTGTGTTTGTGTGTTTGTGTGTGTGAGTGTGTTTGTGTGTGTTTGTGTGTTTGTGAGTGTGTTTGTGTGTGAGTGTGTTAGTGTGTGTTTATGTGTGTGAGTGTGTTTGTGTGTGTGTGTGAGTGTGTTTGTGTGTTTGTGTGTGTGAGTGTGTTTGTGTGTGTTTGTGTGTTTGTGAGTGTGTTTGTGTGTGAGTGTGTTAGTGTGTGTTTATGTGTGTGAGTGTGTGTGTGTGTGTGTGTGAGTGTGTTAGTGTGTGTTTGTGTGTGTGAGTGTGTGTGAGTGTGTTAGTGTGTGTTTGTGTGTGTGTGTGTGTGTGAGTGTGTTAGTGTGTGTTTGTGTGTGTGAGTGTGTGTGAGTGTGTTAGTGTGTGTTTGTGTGTGTGAGTGTGTGTGAGTGTGTTAGTGTGTGTTTGTGTGTGTTTGTTAGTGTGTTAGTGTGTGAGTGTGTGTGTGTGTGTGTGTGAGTGTGTTAGTGTGTGTTTGTGTGTGTGAGTGTGTGTGAGTGTGTTAGTGTGTGTTTGTGTGTGTGAGTGTGTGTGAGTGTGTTAGTGTGTGTTTGTGTGTGTTTGTGTGTGTTTGTGTGTTTGTGAGTGTGTGTTTATGTGTGTGAGTGTGTTAGTGTGTGTTTGTGTGTGTGAGTGTGTGTGAGTGTGTTTGTGTGTGTGAGTGTGTTAGTGTGTGTTTATGTGTGTGAGTGTGTTTGTGTGTGTGTGTGTGTGTTCATGTGTGTGAGTGTGAGTGTGTGTGTGTGTGTGTGTTTATGTGTGTGAGTGTGTTCATGTGTGTGAGTGTGAGTGTGTGTGTGTGTGTGAGTGTGTTTGTGTGTGTGTGTGTGTTTATGTGTGTGAGTGTGTGTGTGTGTTTGTGTGTGTTTATGTGTGTTTGTGTGTGTGAGTGTGTTTGTGTGTGTTTGTGTGTGTGTGAGTGTGTTTGTGTGTGTGTGTGTGTGAGTGTGTTTGTGTGTGTTTGTGTGTGTGAGTGTGTTTGTGTGTTTGTGTGTGTGAGTGTGTTTGTGTGTTTGTGTGTGTGAGTGTGTTTGTGTGTGTTTGTGTGTTTGTGAGTGTGTGTGTGTGTGAGTGTGTTAGTGTGTGTTTATGTGTGTGAGTGTGTTTGTGTGTGTGTGTGAGTGTGTGTGTGTTTGTACGTGTTTGTGTGTGTGAGTGTGTTTGTACGTGTTTGTGTGTGTGAGTGTGTTTGTGTGTGTTTGTGTGTGTGTGTGTGTGAGTGTGTTTGTGTGTGTTTGTGTGTGTGAGTGTGTTTGTGTGTTTGTGTGTGTGAGTGTGTTTGTGTGTTTGTGTGTGTGAGTGTGTTTGTGTGTGTTTGTGTGTTTGTGAGTGTGTTTGTGTGTGAGTGTGTTAGTGTGTGTTTATGTGTGTGAGTGTGTTTGTGTGTGTGTGTGAGTGTGTTTGTACGTGTTTGTGTGTGTGAGTGTGTGTGAGTGTGTTAGTGTGTGTTTGTGTGTGTGTGTGTGTGTGAGTGTGTTAGTGTGTGTTTGTGTGTGTGAGTGTGTGTGAGTGTGTTAGTGTGTGTTTGTGTGTGTGAGTGTGTGTGAGTGTGTTAGTGTGTGTTTGTGTGTGTTTGTTAGTGTGTTAGTGTGTGAGTGTGTGTGTGTGTGTGTGTGAGTGTGTTAGTGTGTGTTTGTGTGTGTGAGTGTGTGTGAGTGTGTTAGTGTGTGTTTGTGTGTGTGAGTGTGTGTGAGTGTGTTAGTGTGTGTTTGTGTGTGTTTGTGTGTGTTTGTGTGTTTGTGAGTGTGTGTTTATGTGTGTGAGTGTGTTAGTGTGTGTTTGTGTGTGTGAGTGTGTGTGAGTGTGTTTGTGTGTGTGAGTGTGTTAGTGTGTGTTTATGTGTGTGAGTGTGTTTGTGTGTGTGTGTGTGTGTTCATGTGTGTGAGTGTGAGTGTGTGTGTGTGTGTGTGTTTATGTGTGTGAGTGTGTTCATGTGTGTGAGTGTGAGTGTGTGTGTGTGTGTGAGTGTGTTTGTGTGTGTGTGTGTGTTTATGTGTGTGAGTGTGTGTGTGTGTTTGTGTGTGTTTATGTGTGTTTGTGTGTGTGAGTGTGTTTGTGTGTGTTTGTGTGTGTGTGAGTGTGTTTGTGTGTGTGTGTGTGTGAGTGTGTTTGTGTGTGTTTGTGTGTGTGAGTGTGTTTGTGTGTTTGTGTGTGTGAGTGTGTTTGTGTGTTTGTGTGTGTGAGTGTGTTTGTGTGTGTTTGTGTGTTTGTGAGTGTGTGTGTGTGTGAGTGTGTTAGTGTGTGTTTATGTGTGTGAGTGTGTTTGTGTGTGTGTGTGAGTGTGTGTGTGTTTGTACGTGTTTGTGTGTGTGAGTGTGTTTGTACGTGTTTGTGTGTGTGAGTGTGTTTGTGTGTGTTTGTGTGTGTGTGTGTGTGTGAGTGTGTTTGTGTGTGTTTGTGTGTGTGAGTGTGTTTGTGTGTTTGTGTGTGTGAGTGTGTTTGTGTGTTTGTGTGTGTGAGTGTGTTTGTGTGTGTTTGTGTGTTTGTGAGTGTGTTTGTGTGTGAGTGTGTTAGTGTGTGTTTATGTGTGTGAGTGTGTTTGTGTGTGTGTGTGAGTGTGTGTGTGTTTGTACGTGTTTGTGTGTTCTACTAAAACGGTTGTTTCCGGTTCTCAAAACACCTCACCTCGGGAGGTTCAGGAGCATTTAAGAGAACGTTTGTGAGTGTGTGTGTGTGTGTGTGTCTGTGTGTGTGTGTGTGTGTGTGTGTGTGTGTGTGTGTGTGTGTGTGTCTGTGTGTGTGTGTGTGTGTGTGTGTGTGTGTGTGTGTGTGTGTGTGTGTGTGTGTATGTCTAAAAGCTTTTAAGTGACAATTATTTAAATTTGTTCACATCATAAAAAATAAAGCAGCTGTCCAATCTCCAAGGGTTCTATCCATCTCTCTTTTCATCCTCTCTTTCTTTCTTTCTTTCTTTCTTTCTTTCTTTCTTTCTTTTTTTCTCTATCTCTCTCTCTTTCTCCAAGAGTTCTATCCATCTCTCTTTTCTCCCTCTCTCTCTCTTTCTTTCTTTCTTTTTCTCTCTCTATCGCTCTTCTCTCTCTCTTTTTCTCTCGTTATCTATTTTTCTTTCTCTCTCTCCCTTTCTTCCTTGATTGAGGTGACTGAGTGTGTGTGTGTACGCCTGCGTATGTGTGTGTGTGTTTGTGTGTCTGTGTGTGAGAGAGAGAGTGTGTGATTGTGTGTTTATGTGTGTTTATGTGTGTGTGTGTGTGAGAGAGATTGTGTGTGTGTGTGTGTGTGTGTGTGTGTGTGTGTGTGTGTGTGTGTGTGTGTGTCTGTCTGTTTGTTCACTCACTCAAACAAATGTGTTCCTGAAATGACACATGTTAATTAATGAAGCTTTTTCCCCTGGGCTAACCCTTATGTTAGTCTGTGTGTTATTGTTTTAACTGCATTTGTGTGTGTGTGTGTGTGTGTGTGTGTGTGTGTGTGTGTGTGTGTGTATGTGTGTGTGTGTGTGTTATATGTAATAATAATTATTGCCTTTGTCAGGTTTTAAATGGCACACACAACACCCTGGATTACACATGTGCATATATGGAGCACACACACACACACACACACACACACAGGCCTGAGGTCCCAGTGAATGTAATTTCTGCATTTTCCCATCCTGGGCCGTCCTTCCTCAAGGACCCCCCCCCCTGAAGGACCCCCCCAGGAGCAGAGGGCAGCTTTTAGCGCCCAGGGACCAGGTGAAGTGAACGGACCATCTTCTTTGGTCAGGGATGGCTGACATGTGTTCTGTTATTTTTGCATGTTTTTTTTATCTGTTGGGGTTTTTAGTGGAGGAAACCCCTTGTGAACACGGGGAGAACATGCAAACTCCACACAGAATGGCCCCGGGAGATAGCCCACCTGAGCACTGAAGGCACACACACACACACACACACACACACACACACAGAGGCCCGGGAGATAGCCCACTTGAGCTCTGAAGGACTGGGGAGGACCTGCCCCCCAGAGCCAACAGCGCCCCATGCGGGAATCGAACCCATGACCTTCTTGCTGTGAGGCGGCAGTGCAAGCACCTGAGCCACCTACCACCGTAATATGTAATTATTTAACTCTGTGTGTGTGTTATATGGAATTATATGACTGTGTGTGTGTGTTATATGGAATTATATGACTGTGTGTGTGTGTTATATGGAATTATACGACTGTGTGTGTGTGTGTGTTATATGGAATTATATGACTGTGTGTGTGTGTTATATGGAATTATATGACTGTGTGTGTGTTATATGGAATTATATGACTGTGTGTGTGTGTGTTATATGGAATTATATGACTGTGTGTGTGTGTGTTATATGGAATTATATGACTGTGTGTGTGTGTTGTATGGAATTATATGACTGTGTGTGTGTGTGTTATATGGAATTATATGACTCTGTGTGTGTGGTATATGTAATTATATGACTCTCTCTGTGTGTGTTATATGGAATTATATGACTCTGTGTGTGTGTTATATGTAATTATATGACTCTCTGTGTGTGTTATATGGAATTATATGA
>NW_027666759.1:82500-85000 GCF_963457725.1 Sprattus sprattus | reverse complement strand
TCATGCTAATATGATATGTTAATGCTAATGTGTAATATGAGGTTGCTGATGACGTAAAAGTATTTTGTGTTTTTCTGACACTTTAGAAAGTAGGTGATTTTTTTTGTAACTTTTAAGCCTATATAATAGAGGCAATTTCTACAATATAGCTCAAACGATGGTGTTGCTGATGATGTTTGTGTGTGAGTGTGTGTTTGTGCATGAAGCATATTGTGTGTAGTGTAGTGTGTGTGTGTGTGTGTGTGTGTGAGAAGTATTTTGCAGTTTGTGTTTTTCTGCCATTTTAGAAAATAGCTGATTTTTATGTAACTTGTAAGCCCATATAATAGAGGCAATTTCTACAATATAGCTAAAACGATGGTGTTGCTGATGATGTTTGTGTGTGCGTGTTGGTGTTTCTGTAGGATAGTGTGTGTGTGAGCTTTTGTTTGTGCATGAAGCATATTGTGTGAAGTGTAGTGTGTGTGTGTGTGTGTGTGTGTGTGTGTGAGAAGTATTTCGCAGTTTGTGTTTTTCTGCCACTTTAGAAAATAGATGATTTTTTTGTAACTTTTAATCCCATATAATAAAGGCAATTTATACAATATAGCCAAAACAATGGTGTTGCTGATGATTTGTGTGTGTGTGTGGGGGGGGGGGGATGTAGTGTGTGTTCGGTGAGTAACCTCAGGACTCCAGAGTTGCATAGAAGCATATTTACGCAACAACAACAAGCTTGTCGGGCACAACCACGTCCTGGCAGGCCAGAGAGAGGCACGGGCCCTCTCTCAGAAAGAGAGAGACAGAGAGAGAGAGAGAGATAGAGAGAGAGAGAGAGCCCAGGCTCACTCCCAGACTGCAGCAGACGAGAGAGAAGCAAAATAAAACACATCACACAAGGTTTATAAAGAAAGAAGTTAACGTTCTCTGACGCCAAAACACTTTGTCAGCAGGACTAAACACGTGGTGCGTCTCTGACGTCCGAGGTCCTCTTACTGTGAAACGCTCGGATGAGACTATCTGCATCTCCTTTTCCTGTCATCGTGCATGCGTGTGTGTGCGTTTTTTTGTCTGCAGAGAGAGAGAGTGTGTATGCGTGTGTGTGCTTGTTCTTGTGTGTGCGTGTGTGTGTGCGTGTGCATGTATATGTGTGTGCGTGTGCATGTATATGTGTGTGCATGTGTGTGTGTGTGTGTGTGTGTTGGTGGGTGTGTGTGTGTGTGTATAGACCTACTTTATCATCATGACACACCTGTCATCAATCACCCGCCCAGCTGATCAGGAACACACCTGTCATCAATCACCTGCCCAGCTGATCAGGAACACACCTGTCATCAATCATCTGCCCAGCTGATCAGGAACACACCTGTCATCAATCATCTGCCCAGCTGATCAGGAACACACCTGTCATCAATCATCTGCCCAGCTGATCAGGAACACACCTGACATCAATCATCTGCCCAGCTGATCAGGAACACACCTGTCATCAATCATCTGCCCAGCTGATCAGGAACACACCTGTCATCAATCATCTGCCCAGCTGATCAGGAACACACCTGTCATCAATCATCTGCCCAGCTGATCAGGAACACACCTGTCATCAATCACCTGCCCAGCTGATCAGGAACACACCTGTCATCAATCATCTGCCCAGCTGATCAGGAACACACCTGTCATCAATCATCTGCCCAGCTGATCAGGAACACACCTGTCATCAATCATCTGCCCAGCTGATCAGGAACACACCTGACATCAATCATCTGCCCAGCTGATCAGGAACACACCTGTCATCAATCATCTGCCCAGCTGATCAGGAACACACCTGTCATCAATCATCTGCCCAGCTGATCAGGAACACACCTGTCATCAATCATCTGCCCAGCTGATCAGGAACACACCTGTCATCAATCATCTGCCCAGCTGATCAGGAACACACCTGTCATCAATCATCTGCCCAGCTGATCAGGAACACACCTGTCATCAATCATCTGCCCAGCTGATCAGGAACACACCTGTCATCAATCACCTGCCCAGCTGATCAGGAACACACCTGTCATCAATCATCTGCCCAGCTGATCAGGAACACACCTGTCATCAATCATCTGCCCAGCTGATCAGGAACACACCTGTCATCAATCACCTGCCCAGCTGATCAGGAACACACCTGTCATCAATCATCTGCCCAGCTGATCAGGAACACACCTGTCATCAATCATCTGCCCAGCTGATCAGGAACACACCTGTCATCAATCATCTGCCCAGCTGATCAGGAACACACCTGTCATCAATCATCTGCCCAGCTGATCAGGAACACACCTGTCATCAATCACCTGCCCAGCTGATCAGGAACACACCTGTCATCAATCATCTGCCCAGCTGATCAGGAACACACCTGTCATCAATCATCTGCCCAGCTGATCAGGAACACACCTGTCATCAATCACCTACTGCAGAGACAGAGGGGTGGAGAAGAGCAGGGAGAGAACAGGCATGACACTCATAGTGCGGGGCCTAGTGTGTG
>NW_027666759.1:70000-77500 GCF_963457725.1 Sprattus sprattus | reverse complement strand
ACGATGAAAACCTCCATGATGACGTGGAAGTGGCTGAAGACAGCGTCTGAACTGAACACGCTTCTCTCCTGTGTCTGAACTGAACACGCTTCTCTCCTGTGTCTGAACTGAACACGCTTCTCTCCTGTGTCTGAACTGAACACGCTTCTCTCCTGTGTCTGAACTGAACACGCTTCTCTCCTGCGTCTGAACTGAACACGCATCTCTCCTGTGTGTGAACTGAACACGCTTCTCTCCTGTGTCTGAGCTGAACACGCTTCTCTCCTGTGTCGGCTGCACCTGTTGAAGATGCAGCTCAGCTTTCCATTCATGCCATCTCATGCTAATATGATATGCTAATGCTTATGTGGAATATGAGATTGCTGATGTCATAAAAGTATTTTGTGTTTTTCCACCATTTTAGAAAATAGGTGATTTTTTTTGTAACTTTTAATCCCATATAATAGAGGCAATTTCTACAATATAGCTAAAACCATGGTGTTGCTGATAATGTTTGTGTAGTAGTGTGTGTGTGTGAGGTGAAAATTCTCTCAAGTTACCTCAGGACTCAGGAGTTGCATATAAGCATATTTACTCAACAACAACAACCTTGCCGGGCACAACCACATCCTGGCAGGCCAGAGAGAGGCATGGGAGAGAGAGAGAAGGAGAGAGAGAAGGAGAGAGAGAGAGAGATAGAGAGAGGGAGAGAGGGAGAGAGAGAGAGAAAGAGGGAGAGAGGGAGAGAGAGGGAAAGAGGGAGAGAGAGAGCCCAGGCTCACTCCCAGACTGCAGCAGACGAGACAGAAGCAAAATAAAACACATCACACAAGGTTTATAAAGAAAGAAGTTAGCGTTCTCTTACGCCAAAACACTTTGTCAGCAGGAATAACCACGTGGTGCGTCTCTGATGTCCGAGGTCCTCTTACTGTGAAACGCTCGGATGAGACTATCTGCATCTCCTTTTCCTGTCATCTTAATCAGATCACCTCTGATGTGTGTGTGTGTGTGTGTGTATGTGTGTGTAGGGTAGTGTGTGTAGGGTGTGTTTGTGCGAGCGTGTGTGTGTGTGTGTATGTGTAAGTGTGCGTGGGGGTTTTTGTGCCTGCGTGTGGGTGTGTGCATGTGTGTGTGTGTGTGTGTGTGTGCGTGTGCGTGCGTGTGTGTGCGTGCGTGTGGGTGTTTGTGCCTGCGTGTGGGTGTGTGTGTGTGTGTGTGTGTGTGTGTGTGTGTGTGTGTGTGTGTGTGTTTATGCCTGCGTGTGGGTGTGTTCGTTCTGGAAACTTCACTCTCTCTATCAGGCACAACCACATCCTGGCAGGCCAGAGAGAGGCACGGGCCTCTGTAGGGTAGTGTGTGTGTGTGTGTGTGTGTGTGTGTGTGTGTGTGTGTGTAAGTGTGTGTGTGTATGTGTGTAGGGTAGTGATTGTGTGTGTATGGTAGAGTGTGTGTGTAAGATATGGTAGTGTGTGTGTGTGTTTGTGTGCGTGCGCGCGTATGTGCGTGCGTGTCTGTGGCTGGGGGTCTGGTCTGTGTGTGTGTGTCTTACGTATGTGATGGCCTGTGTGTCTGTGTGTGTGTGTGTGTCATACGTATGCGATGGCCTGTCTGTGTGTGTGTGTGTGTGTCTTACGTATGTGATGGCCTGTGTGTCTGTGTGTTTATAATAGCTGATGCTCTCTCCCCCTTCTCTCTCCCTCTATCTCTGTCTCTCTCACTCTCTCACTGTGTGTGTATAAAAGGGTGAACCCCCGGATGTCATCGGGGCCTGATGGAGTCCCAGGCCGCGTCCTCAGAGGGTGCGCTGACCAGCTTGCGGAGGTATTCACCTCCATATTCAACCTGCATCACTGCATCTGTCTATTTTTTTGGTAAATGTTATTTGTTATCTGTATGACGTCTAATGCGTAGATGATGATGCTGGCCAATCCTAAGAATTTTGCTGTGCTGAAGCAGTTTGGTACAATAAACACTTTGACCTTGACTTTAATATGTGATCGTGTGTGTGTATGTGCGTGTGTGGGTTGCGAGTGTGGGTAGTGTGTGTGCATGTGTGTGTGCGTGCCTGCGTGAGTGCCTCCGGGCGTACGTGTGTGTGTGTGTTTTTGTGTGCGCGTGTTACGACCCGGTTCGTGAGCCGCAACATAAATTAGAGAGAACTTTAAATGCCTTTATTTCTATAACACACAAACACAGAGTGCAATAGTAAGTGCCAAGCACCAAAACCCAATAGTGTATTTCTATAACACACTAACACAGAGTAAAATAGTAAGAGCCAAGCACCAAAACCCAATAGTGTATTTCTATAACACACTAACACAGAGTAAAATAGTAAGTGCCAAGCACCAAAACCCAATAGTGCATTTCTATAACACACTAACACAGAGTAAAATAGTAAGTGCCAAGCACCAAAACCCAATAGTGTATTTCTATAACACACTAACACAGAGTAAAATAGTAAGTGCCAAGCACCAAAACACAATAGTGGAAAAATCCAACATGGCGGCGAGCGAGTAGGTCACGTTAGGAGCAGCTCTCACTACAAATCGCCTTAAAATCCTGTTTTTAGCTGTTTTCCAACTCCGAAACCAAATAAAACCGTCTTTATTGCAGTTAAGACGAGGAAATAACATCCATGTCGACTCGACAGACGAAAACTAAAAAGACTCTTGACAAAAAGGGTGAAACACCTGAAGAAGCTAACATTTTGCTAGGCACAGAAGCTATGGCTAATGAGGACGGTGAGGTGATGAAGGCCATTTCAGACTTGAAAGATGTTTTCACTCCAAATTTGACGGTGTGCTGTCCGCCATGCAAGACATTAAGACTGAAATTCGTGACTTTGGAGGTAGGCTTTCTGAAGCTGAACATCGAATTAGCAGTACAGAAGATGTTATCAGCGGTATGCAAAAAACGGTGCAAACTATGGAGAACCAAGTTGAGCGGCTTAACTCCAGAATTGAGGACTTGGAGAATAGAAATAGACGATGCAACCTACGCCTGGTAAACCTCCCTGAAAAGGCAGAGGGGAGAAATGCTGTCAGATTTCTGGAAGAATGGCTGCCTGACGTGTTTGGAACATCACTATCAAGTCCAGTTATAATTGAACGAGCACATCAAATTGGCACACTCCCAAGTAGGCCTGCATCCGTACAAACATATCCCCGAGTGCTAATTATGAAGTTCCTGAACTTTAAAGATCGACAACGAGTAATGGGGGCTGCCAGAGAAATGAAAATGGTAAAATTCCAAGAGCACCGAGTCATGTTCTTTCCGGATTTTTCTGCGGAGGTGCGCAAGCAACGAAAGCAGTTTGATGGGGTGAAAAAGCGTCTACAATCACTGAGCATCGAGTACAGATTTGGATACCCAGACAAATTAATCATCTCCCGCAATGGACATAATACCGTCTGCAACTCACCAGAGGAAGTGGAGAAACTTGTTGGGGCCATCGACGCAGAGGAGCAGTGAAATATTGAACAGTAAGATACTGTGAAATGTGTAAAGGTGTTGATTTTGTAATGGCTGGCTAGCCCACTTTCTTGTTCTTGTTTAGCCTAATCATACAAGATAACACAATTACTGGCTAAACGAGGCTACTATGAGACCATTTGTTCTCGGGTGTGATTACATGGGCTACTGTTTTGTTTGGTTTTGGGTGCTTGATTTTTTGTTAAGACTGCTGATCTGGTAAATCGTTACATTTTTGGAGTAAACGTTTAGCCTATCCTATGGAGTTGGTATGAAAGTAATATTGTTTATAGGGCTGCTTTGGAGTGGAGTGACGGTAACGTTAGCGAATAGCGATAACTTTGCTTGTAAGAGACCCATTCCTTTTAGAAGGATCGGGTCGAGTCCACGATTGAATCTTTCACGTGCGGGGGGAGGGAAAAGGGTCGCAGGTTCGTTCGGGTCAACTGCGTCCAAGAGCCTCGTTTTGTAAAATGTTTTATTATTTTGTTTTTTCTTGTTGAACTTATGTTAGTGTCTGCTTTTACATCGGGTGTTGTCTCTCGCTTAAAGAAATATAATACACAATGGTTACATGAAGAATGACTCACATATCAATATTACATCCTGGAATGTGAGGGGGTTAGGTAAATTATCTAAAGTAAAACAGGTCATGCATAGATTAAAACAACTCAAAGCAACTATTGTATTCTTGCAGGAAACACATTTACTATCTAGTGAATTACAGAAATTACAAAGGAGATGGGCAGGACAGGTATTTGCATCATCATACGCATCTAATGCAAGAGGGGTAGTAACATTGATTCACAAGTCTATTCCATTTCAAGTAATCAATGTCATCTCTGACAAGGCAGGCAGGTATTTAATTATACAAGGGTTAATCACTGGTAAAAAGATAAATCTTGTAAATGTATATGGGCCAAATTCAGATAGCCCACATTTTTTTGAAGACCTATTTTTACTTTTAGTTCCTCTGTCTGGCCAACTCCTGATTGGAGGAGATTTCAATACAACCCTGTCAACAGACCTTGATAGACTCAAGAATATAGATAACACTCATGCGCAAAGTAGGAAAATATTACAGACCTTTATGCAGGAATTAGACTTATGTGACCCATGGAGAAGACGATATCCAAACAAATCAGAATTTTCATGCTTTTCCCCATCATCAAACTCATATTCTCGTATAGATTATTTCTTAGTTTCAAATCAGTTATTCCCACAAATTTATGACGTTAGGTATGAATCTATTGTGATATCTGATCACGGCCCTGTTACATTAATATTGGACATGGCCAGGATCATTAGAGGCCCTTACAGATGGAGGCTACACCCCAAATGGTTACATGATACAGACTTCTTAAAATTTGTGGGTACTAACATTGATGTATTTTTCAAAGTAAATACAAATGAAACAAGTGCTTCTGTAAGATGGGAGGCTTTCAAAGCCTACATTAGAGGACAGATGATTAGTTATACAAGCTTTATAACCAATAAAGTTGATTTAAAATTGAGATCACTTGATGAAGAAATCAAGAAGCTAGAAAAAGAGACCTATGAAGATGATACACAATCAATGTCACAGCAAAAGGAATTACTCCTCCTCAGAGCACAATACAACAAACTATCACTATCTAAAGCGGAAAATAACCTATTTCGCTTGAAACAAACTTTCTATGAGCAGGGTGAAAAATCTGGCAAACTTTTGGCCTGGCAAATAAAAAAAATGCAATCTAATAAAGCCATTAATAGCATTGTAACAAATTCAGGGACTCTCTCATCTGATCCACAGGAGATCAACGAAGCTTTTGCCCATTTCTTCAAATCACTATACAAATCAGAATCTCCTGAAGTTACTGTCCAACAAACTAGCTTTCTAGATGGTCTTCAAATTCCTGCTTTCTCAGATGAAGTGAAACAGAACTTAGATTCACCTTTGTCTATAGAGGAATTAATGAAGGCTATAGATACAATGAAAAAGGGCAAAACAGCTGGACCAGATAATCTACCAATAGATATATACAAAGCCTTCAAAGATCAATTAATTCGCCCTCTTTTTGAAATGTTTGAGGAATCTCTAGAAGCTGGAATTCTGCCCCCATCACTAAGGAAGGCATTAATTACACTTTTGCCAAAGCCAGACAAACCACAACACCATTATGAATCGTATAGACCGATCTCTTTGATTAATACTGATGCCAAAATACTAGCTAAGGCACTAGCTTTAAGACTAGAAGTTCATATACCAACAGTAATTCATAATGACCCAAATAGATTTGTGAAGAGCAGGCAGGCCTTTCATAATATACGCCGAGCATTGAATATCATCCATGAAAAGAAAGATGCTAAAGATAACTGCATACTGTCTCTAGACGCCGAAAAGGCATTTGACAGAATTGAATGGCCTTATTTATTTGATATGCTATGCCGATTTGGCTGTGGACCTAAACTCTGTCAGTGGATTAAATTATTGTATTGTGAACCATTAGCTGAAATTCTCACTAACAACTTAATTTCAGAACCCTTTAATTTATCACGCGGTACACGACAGGGTTGTCCACTGTCTCCACTTCTCTTTGTGATGTCAATTGAACCCTTGGCGATAGCCATACGAAACCACCCAGGGATAAGGGGAATTGATATTTCGGGTCAAGAGCATCAGATTTCATTATTTGCAGATGATATATTACTATACCTTGCAGATCTAAAAAACACAATGCCTACTCTGATCAATATGATTAATAATTTTGGAACATTCTCAGGATATAAGGTCAATCATTCCAAATCTTCAATACTCTTTCTCAATGAAAAAGAAAGAAATAATCCAGCAATCCAACACCCATTCACAGTATCTAAAACTGGCTTTAAATATTTGGGGATTATTCTCACACCTCAAATAAAAAACATAATCCCACACAACTATGACCCCGTTGTTTCATATGTAAACAATACTTTGGATAGATGGATGTCTCTCCCCCTCACACTAATCGGTAGAATCAATGCCATTAAGATGAACATTCTCCCCAAATTTTTATATTTGTTTCAGTCAATTCCTCTTTCACCCCCGCCAGCCTTTTTCTCTACTATGAGGAAAACATTCACAAATTTTATCTGGAATAAAAGACGACCAAGACTTCGCTTAACCTTACTATATCTACCTTATGATAGGGGAGGGTTACAGCTACCCAACCTACTATGGTACTTCAGAGCTGCCCAAATTAGAGCCGCACTTTTTTGGTTCTCTAATCCGTCAAATCTGCCATGGGTCCTAATAGAGGAACAAAAGGCGAAAGGGCTAACTTTGGACAGATACCTATACTCCAACTCTCTCAAATTGCTTAAGCAGAACACAATCAATCCATTTGTTAAAACCACAATTATAGCTTGGTATGAGTCGCAAAAGATGGTTGGAGAGCCAAGGGATGTATCACATTTTTCTCCTATCTGGGGTAATGCAAGATTTACACCAGGTACATCAGACCCAGGTTTTAAACTTTGGGCACAGCTTGGTTTACAGAAGATTTCAGATCTCTTTATGGACAACACCCTTATGCCTTTTGAATATCTGAAAGACAACTTTAGGATTCCAAGGAACCATTTATTTAAATATTTTCAAATACGGAGTTTTGTTCATTCTAAGAACAAATCATATCAACCTCCTGCTTTAAATGGTATTGAAGAACTGGTAACACCCAATCCCGATGCTAAAGGGACAATCTCAAAAGTATACAGTAAATTACTTATGTCATCAAAGGAGTCCTCAGACTATAAGAGATTGGCCTGGATAGAAGATTTTCAGACAGACATTTCAGAGATAGAATGGAAAAAGGCATGCTGTCAAGCACAAACTATGACTATTAATAGTAGATTGAGGTTAATTCAATATAACTGGCTCATGAGAACATACATAACTCCTGAAAAACTCCATAAGTTTAACCCTAACAATCTGGACACTTGTATAAAATGTATGACAGAGAAAGGAACTTTGTTCCATTGTATCTGGACCTGTACACATATTCAAAAGTTTTGGAATGACATAATTGAAATCAT